>NC_057799.1:616303194-616304594 GCF_018294505.1 Triticum aestivum | reverse complement strand
TCCTCGAGATCTGGTTTAGCAACTAGGGTATTGAGGGAACCCTGGGTAACAACGTGGAGGTTCACCTTGCCAAATTCCTTAGGAGGGGGAGCGAGTGCACCCGGAGGAACAATATGGAGGTTCAGCTTCCTGAATTCTTCAACAAGTGAGGGCTGAACTTTATGAACCTGGAGGTGGTTGCAGTAAGACTTGCGGCTCAAGGCATCAGCCATTACATTAGCCTTGCCTGGCGTATAGGAAATACCCAAATCAAAGTCTGCGACAAGCTCCATCCATCTCTGCTGACGGAGGTTCAGGTCTGGCTGAGTAAACAGATACTTCAGACTTTGGTGGTCGGTGAAGATCTCGCAACGATTACCGAGAAGGTAATGTCGCCACTGCTTCAGCGCATGAATGACGGCAGCAAGTTCGAGGTCGTGAACTGGGTAGTTCTCTTCGTGAGGGCGCAATTGTCGAGAGGCATAAGCAATCACTCTGCGGTCTTGCATTAGGACACAGCCTAATCCTTGACGGGAAGCGTCGCAGTAGATGACGAAGTCCTTCTTAGTATCAGGTGGAGCTAGAACTGGGGCAGAAGTCAACTTGTCTTTGAGTGCCTGGAAACTTTACTGACATTTGTCTGTCCATTGGAACTTGACGCCCTTATGCAACAGGTTAGTCAGAGGCCTGGCGATCTTAGAGAAGTTCTCGACAAATCGACGGCAATAGCTGGCGAGACCGAGAAAACTTCTGACTTGCTTAACGTTCTTGGGAGGAGTCCAATCAAGAATAGCCTGAACTCGCTCGGGGTTGACGGCAATACCATCCTTAGAGATGACATGCCCAAGATAGGTGACTTCCGGTAGCCAGAATTCACATTTGGAGAACTTGGCATATAGTTGATCTTCTCGTAGCTTTTCCAGCACAAGTCGAAGATGTTCAGCATGTTCTTCTTCGTTCTTGGAAAATATCAGGATATCATCCAGATAAACCACGACGAACTTGTCGAGGTAATCCATGAATATGTAGTTCATCAGACGAGAGAAGGTGGCTGGAGCATTGGTTAAACCGAAAGACATGACGGTGTACTCGTATGAACCATAGCGAGTCACGAAGGCGGTCTTTGGGATATCCTCTTCGCGAACACAGATCTGGTGGTAGCCCAACCTCAAGTCGAGCTTAGAGAACACTGACGAACCCGCCAGTTGATCATACAGATCATTGATCCGAGGAAGAGGGTATTTATTCTGAATGGTAGCTTGGTTTATAGGACGGTAGTCTTGAACTAACCGGTTTGTCCCGTCCTTCTTCTTGACAAAGAGAGAAGGTGCTCCCCAAGGAGAGCAACTTGGACGAATGAATCCTTTGCGAAGAGACTTGTCGATTTCCTCCTTAAGCTCAAGGAGTTCATGCGGCGGCAT
>NC_057799.1:616283861-616302449 GCF_018294505.1 Triticum aestivum | reverse complement strand
CATTGGCCCGCAGGGGTGTGTACCACTAGCGGAGTGTTTATCTCTTCGTAATGAATGCCATGCAGGAATGCAAATTCTGCTGATATGAATGAATGGGATGCTCCTGTATCAAATAAAACGGATGCTGGTACTGAATTTACGAGGAGTGTACCCATCACAGTAGCAGGCTGGTCTTGAGCTTCGCTGAGATCAACGTGGTTGGCATGAGCACGACCATAAGACTTAGCATTGTTGTTGCGGGGCTGGTTGTTACCACGGCCAGCTGCTGGAAGGGCCAGTTGATTCTGGTTCTGATAGCAGTTCCTGGCAAAGTGACCCGGTTGACCACACTTGAAGCACAGACCATTATCGGGAGTGGGAACAGGAGCCCCAGGTGGGGGAGCTGGTAGCTTTGACTGCTTAGATGGTGGAGGAGGCAGACGCGGTGCAGCATAAGATTTCCTGGGAGCAGGTGCATTTGGACGATACATGTTGTTTGGGATCCATATCTTACGCTTCTGTGAGGGCGAGCCCGAAGATGAGCCCGTGTCACGGTTGCGCCTCTGAGAGCTCTGGTATTCCTGCAGACCAGTCTCGACATTGATGGCCTTATTCACCAAGATGGCGAAATCAGCAAAGTCATGCACTAGAAGTGCGAGCTTGATGTCAGCTTGAAGGCCATCACGGAACTTCTCCTGTCTGCGTACATCAGTTGCAATGTCTTCTTCAGCATAGCGGGACAAGTCCAGAAACTCCCGCTGATAAGCTTCGACAGTTTTGTTGCCTTGGGTGAGGTTGCGGAACTCACGCTTCTTCCGGTCCATGACTCCCTGAGGAATGAAGCGGGCACGGAAAGCTGCTTGGAAGTCTGGCCATGTGATGATTGTTCCAGCTGGCAGAGTACGCCTGTGGCTGTCCCACCATTGAGCTGCGGGTCCCTTCAAGAAGAAGGAAGCAAAATTGACATAGCTGGCAGGGGCTACATCAGCAGACTCCATCTCATAGGTGATGTCACGGAGCCAGTCATCAGCATCCAGAGGCTGAGTTGAGCTGCGGTAGATGGTTGGGTTGAGGCGTATGAAATCTTGAAGAGTCACTTGGGCTGGCTGCTGGTTCATATTGGGGCGAGGGAACTGAGCCATCATATTTTCCATGAATTGGCGGTTCAGTTCGAACTGTTGGATCATACCAGCCATGTACTCAGGTGGTGGTGGGGCATCGCCACCACGACCACGACCACCTGGTCTAACCATCCTGCTAATATATAACAGGGGTAGTTCAGCATTTGAGAAAATTTGCAATGACAAGAATCATTCATGATGAAACATGCATAATTGGAAGGAGCACGATAGCTACTACATAGTAGTCGGCATAACTTACAAAAGGGTTCATGCATATAGTTCAGTACATAGAGTTCAGTACATAAACTAAAACATCATAGGCGGCACACAGGCTCGCGGCGACTGCAGCTAATACTACAAGCAAACCTACATCAGTCCCAAGAGGTACTGTGGAGGTAATCGTAGCCCGACAGCTGGTAGTGAGGCAACGGATAGTCCTCCACGTCAGCAGACTGGGGGCCGCGGATACTCAGGTGTAGAGCCCGGTGCTCAGGTGGCAGAAAAGGTCCAAGTGCGGGAGAGTAGCCTCCCACCTCTGGCCAACCAACACCGTGGGGCATCACGGTCCTGGCTGGGTAGATCGTAGAACGCGGTACCTGTCCAGACCGGACAAAGGGGTGCAGCAGCGTCAGAGCACGGTAAAGGTGCTGACGGGTGGTGTACATCTCGTGGCGAAGAGCTCGGTTAGCTCGATCCAGCCCATCAGCATGCAGAACCAGGTGCTGATGGTAGAAGGGCTCTCGGGTGACAGTGGAGTAGGCAGCAGTATAGTATCCCTCTGCACCAACATCAGAGGCGATAGCAATGTGCCTGAAAGGGGAGGTGTCCAACTCCCGATACTCTCCACGAAGACGTGTCAGAGCAGCATAGGCTGCATCGTGGACAGCCATATCGATGGTCACACCAACACCATGTGCGGTGTGCAGCACAGTAGTGGAGTCGTACTCCCGAGAGTAGAGGTGGACGATGGCACGGTACTGCTCCTGGTTAAAGTCCTGGTACTCCTCGTAGACGGTGTACTCAGGGTGCCAGCGATAACCCAGATAGGTCATCATCTCAGCTAGCACCGCAGGTGATCCCGAGGCACCAATGGCCATTGTGTGGTGAACAACCTGCCTCGTGGGTTCCATCTGAAAGCAAAGACGTTTCAAAGGAGTCAAATGACAGTGTGTGAATTGATCAAAATACTATTCTGAGAAACATCTATGGTTTATCCATCTTTGGGGTGAACGCGGTCACGGGATCCTAGTGTTAGAGTTAGTAAATTCGTTTAACCCGAGTAGAAGAGAGTTCAGAGTCCCAGAGTACAGGTCGAGGAGTAAAAGATCCTAGTACCACCCAATGGCGACGTGGGCCCGTAAGCCGCACAGCCATGTTAGTAAAAGTTTGCAATGTCTAGACTCGACTTCGGCCAAGGAGTGTGGAAGGGGGTTTCCTACAGGCAGTCGGCTCTGATACCAACTTGTGACGCCCCCGATTTGACCGTACACTAATCATGCACGCAAATGTGTACGACCAAGATCAGGGACTCACGGGAAGATATCACAACACAACTCTAAAACATAAATAAGTCATACAAGCATCATAATACAAGCCAGGGGCCTCGAGGGCTCGAATACAAGTGCTCGATCACAGACGAGTCAGCGGAAGCAACAATATCTGAGTACAGACATAAGTTAAACAAGTTTTGCCTTAAGAAGGCTAGCACAAAAGTAGCAACGATCGAAGAGGCAAGGCCTCCTGCCTGGGACCTCCTAACTACTCCTGGTCGTCGTCAGCGGCCTGCACGTAGTAGTAGGCACCTCCAGTGCCGTAGGTGTCGTTGTCGACGGTGGCGTCTGGCTCCTGGACTCCAACATCTGGTTGCGACAACCAGATAGAAAGGAAAGGGGGAAAAAGAGGGAGAGAAGCAACCGTGAGTACTCATCCAAAGTACTCGCAAGCAAGGAGCTACACTACATATGCATGGGTATATGTGTAAAGGGGCATATCAGTGGACTGAACTGCAGAATGCCAGAATTAAAAGGGGGATAGCTAGTCCTGTCGAAGACTACGCTTCTGGTCATCTCCATCTTGCAGCATATAGAAGAGAATAGAGTGAGGTCCTCCAAGTAGCATCGCATAGCATAATCCTACCCGGCAATCCCCTCCTCGTCGCCCTGTTAGAGAGCGATCACCGGGTTGTATCTGGCACTTGGAAGGGTGTATTTTATTCAGTATCTAGTTCTAGTTGTCATAAGCTCAAGGTACAACTCCGGGTCGTCCTTTTACCGAGGGACACGGCTATTCGAATAGATAAACTTCCCTGCAGGGGTGCACCACATAACCCAACACGCTCGATCCCATTTGGCCGGACACACTTTCCTGGGTCATGCCCGGCCTCGTAAGATCAACGCGTCGCAGCCCCACCTAGGCTCAACAGAGAGGTCAGCACGCCGGTCTAAACCTATGCGCGCAGGGGTCTGGGCCCATCGCCCTAAGCACACCTGCACGTTGCGAACGCGGCCGCGAGCAGACCTAGCAACCCACACGATCACGGCGGTTACGTCAAAGCGGTCCAACACGGCGCGCGCCACTCAGTCGCTGACGTCAAAAGAGCTTCGGCTGATACCACGACGTCGGGATACCCATAACTACTCCCACGTAGATGGTTAGTGCGTATAGACCAAATGGCCAGACTCAGATCAAATACCAAGATCTCGTTAAGCGTGTTAAGTATTCGCGAACGCCGACCAGGGCCAGGCCCACCTCTCACCTAGGCGGTCTCAACCTGCCCTGTCGCTTCGCCACAAAGATCCACTTGCGGGTACTCCTACGAGCCGACCCGACTTTAGTCATCTCAGGTGTCATGTATATAATATATGAGTATATGCCCGTGTCCACCGCCCAGGTGATCACGGCCCGATAGTATAGCACAGCAGACAGACAAGAATGTAGGGCCACTGATGGAAAACTAGCATCCTATACTAAGCAGTAGGGTAGCAGGTAAGGGAAACAACTGTAGCAACAATGACAGGCTATGCAATAGAATAGGATTAACCGAAAGCAGTAACATGCTACACTACTCTAATGCAAGCAGTATAGAGGAGAGTAGGCGATATCTGGTGATCAAGGGGGGGCTTGCCTGGTTGCTCTGGCAAGTAGGAGGGGTCGTCGACTCCGTAGTCGAACTGGGCAGCAGTAGTGTCGGTCTCGTAGTCTACCGGAGAGAAGAGGGGGAAGAAACAGTAAATACAATGCAAACATAAGCATGACGATGCGTGACATGACAATGAGCGGTGCTAGGGGTGTCCTAACGCGACAGTAGGTGGTACCGGTGAAGGGGGGAACATCCGGGAGGTATTCCCGATGTTTCACGTTTTCGGACAGACGGACCGGAGGGGGAAAGTTGCTAGTTCGATAGGTTAGGGAGGTG
Organism: Triticum aestivum; assembly: GCF_018294505.1. Lineage (NCBI taxonomy): Eukaryota > Viridiplantae > Streptophyta > Magnoliopsida > Poales > Poaceae > Triticum > Triticum aestivum. The sequence goes on along the minus strand of NC_057799.1, from coordinate 616,297,934 downwards.
TGGTGGACGAACGGACTGCGTATTCGGATACGTCTCGTCGTGCTGAGCAACTTTCATATAGAAAACATTTTCATCCGAGTTACGGTTTAAAAGATATGAATTTTCAAAGTTTATTTGAATTTCTGGAATTATTTAATTAACAGAAAAAGGGACATGATGTCAGCATGACGTATGAGTGACGTCAGCGGTCAACAGTCCGGGTTGACTGGTCAAACTGACAAGGGGGGCCCACCTGTCATAGACAGTGGGTTAACAGAGGATTAAACTAATTAGTTTTTAGTTAATTAACTACTGGGCCCACCTGTCAGTGAGAGATTAATTAAACTAATTATTTTTATTTATAAAACATTTTCTTTTTCTTTTTCTTTTTCTTTTTTTTTTAATTTTGCGGCGGGGCCCGCATGTCAGTGGCTGGGCCTGCCCAGTCAGCACGTTGACTGGGTGGACCCAGTCAACGGGGCCCACGGGCCCACTGGCAGTGGCACTGGGGGGGCCAGGCCAGCCACGTCGGCGGCCGGCGCCGGCGCAACTCCGGCGACCAAAACCGCGGCGGTCCCTCGCCGGAGTTGGCCGGAATTGCGCTACGGGGCTCGGGGAGGAACGGGGCTAGGCCCATTCGAAAGAACTCGCAGCGCCGCATCCAGGGGTGGCCGGGGCTTCGCCGGAATCGGCGCCGGCGAGCGGCGGAGGCGGCGGCGCGCACGGGTGCCCGACGGAAACAGGGCTACGGCAGGCGGTCGAGCAAGCGGAGGGGCTGGGGAGCTTCTACGTGCGGTGGGGAGCGCTGTGAGCTTGAGCCCGTGACCATTTGGTCACCGGAGACCCGCCGGCGGCGAGCTCCGCGGCGCGGCGTTCGGGCGCGCGTGGGGGAAAAGCTAGGGAGCGTGGGCGAGCTAGCGGAGTAGGGGAGGAGGTAGAGGAGCTCACCGCGTGGCGCAAGAAAGGTCCGTGGGTGCTTAGGAGCAGCAGGTCGGCGCCGGGGAAGAAGGGGGGTCGCCGGCGTCCGAGGTTGAAGGCGAGCTCGGGGAGGCCGTTGCGGTGGCTCCGAGCTTCGACGGAGAGGCGGAGGGGGTGTAGTCGAGGGCGGCGACGTCGTACGACACGGCGGGGTGGCGAGTGGGGCACGGTGGCCGCGAGAACGACGGGAACGGCGGCGAGCGCGTCGGGCGTGGGGAAGAGGGGGGCGGCGCGGATCCGGGGGAGAGGCGCAGAGGCCGAGGGAGTGAGCGGGGTGAGTGGGAGAGAGGCCCGAGGGAGCGGGGGCCGCTGGCGCCCTTATCCTCTCGCGGGGTTCACCGCCGGCGAGGTGGTGCGGCGGCAGCGCGCCCCTGTTCCGACCGGGTCAGGGGAACAGGGAAGGGGCGAGGGAGGAGGTGGGCTGGGCCGGGGGCGCGGGGGTGCGGCCCAGTTTGGGCCGGGGGGGTTCGGTGCAGATGGGCCACGGGTCCAGTGGGGGGGGAAGGCCTGCTCCCCTTTTTTTTCTTTTCTCTGACTGTTTCTGTTTTCTGTTTTCTTTTTATTTGTTTATTTCCTTTTCTGTTTTATTTCATTTAAAGTATTTAGGCATTTTATAAAAAGGAGCTTTCTCCACCATAATTGCCAATGTATTATTTAGCACCCACAGAACATTTTTTTTGAGTTTTTGAAAACTTTTATTTTTCACTTTAATTATATTTGAAGTTTGAACTAGGAGTTTGACAGGGGTGTGGTTCAAATGTGATCAAGCCCTGTTTAGCAACATGATTAGCTTAATCACAGGGGGTTACTGTAGCATGATTCTCAGGGTGTTACAAAGCATTCAATAAACAGGAGAAGACAAGGTAATATGGGCTCTTGGTTAAATCAACAATAATGCATATAAGAGCCACTTTACCATTTTCATAATGGTCTTCTCCTATCGACCCCCAAAGAAAAGAAATAAAACTATTTACATGGGAAAGCTCCCAACAAGCAAAAAGAAGAACAAGAAATCTTTTTGGGTTTTCTTTTAATTACTACTACAGGCATGGAAAGTAAACTAGCTAAAAGATACAACTAATTTTTTTGTTTTTCTTAAGGTTTTTCAAACACACAAGAAGAAAGCATAAAAAGGAAAATAAACTAGCATGGATAGTACAATGAAAAAGTATGAGCACCGACAACTAGCATGAATGTGTGAATATGAATGTAATGTCGGTGAGAAATACGTACTCCCCCCAAGCTTAGGCTTTTGGCCTAAGTTGGTCTATTGCCACGGCTGGCCTAGCGGATATCCGAAGTTGTAACTGGGGTCGTACTGAGAAGCAGCGGCTATTGCATCATGGGCTGCAGCTTGGAGGCGAGTTGCCGTCGTCCTCCTCTCGTACTCATTTGCCTCCTCCCTGGTTCTGACATATCTCCCCTTTGCCTGAAAGTCAAAGAAAGTAGGAGCAGGGAGAGCGAAGTGATAGGTGCGTCGTCTGTCAAAGATTAGTCGGTACTGGAGGAACTGATCGTTCCTCTCAACAAACTGATGACGAACCATAGCCTCATAATCTAAATAAACAGGAGGCAACTCAATATCATACTCATGTATGGGTATATCAAGAAAATTAGCTAGACGGGTTGCATAAATTCCACCAAAGAAATCTCCATTAATTCTATTATTATGCAACCTACGTGTAACAATGGCTCCCAAATTATAATGTTTATCTCCTAATACAGCACTCCTGAGAACGCTGAGATCAGGGACACACATGTGACATGCTTCATCCTTACCATTGACGCACCTACCTATGAAGAGAGCAAAATAATGTATAGCGGGAAAATGAATGCTCCCTATGGTAGCTTGTGTTATATCTCTAGATTCCCCCACAATTATACTAGCAAGAAAATCTCTAAACTCAGACTTGTGAGACTCACTAGTGCTACCCCATTGTGGAAGTTTGCAAGCAGTATTAAAATCCTCTAAGTCCATAGTATAAGAATTTTCATAAAGATCAAACAGGACAGTTTGAGAATTGCGTGATGATGAAAATTCAAACCTTCTCACAAAGGAATCAGTGAGATAGTGGTACTGACGGCACTTATCTGCCTCGAAGCTCTCAAGATCAGCGTTACGCACATATGCGTTAAATTCTTCCTTGATTCCTGCTCGATCCATAAAGTCCTCTGACGGCCATTCACAAGCCCGCACTTGAGCTTCCCTCGGTGGTTCATCGTCCGCATCGCATATTGCGAGCCTGGGTCCTTGCTTCCTTGAAGGACCACCTTGGTACATTTTCCTAAACATATTTCTTCCTCTGAAAAATTTCTGAAAATTTTAGTAACTTCAAATAAAAGTGAACCAAACTTAACAAAATTGATAGCCACTACTCCTACAAGTGCCTAGAGCCTATATCATGCATTAGAACTACTTGGGACCAAATAAATTTGACATGCAAGCTCAAGAACATGGTCATCTAGTCAGCAAAAATTTGCAATGAATAAAGCACTAGAACAAAAACTAATTGGACCATTGGAGGAGTCACATACCAAGGAACAATCTCCCAAAGCAGTTTTGTGAGTGGAGCTTTGAGCAAGGAGATCGAAAATCGCAGCAAAATGAGCAAGAACTCGTGCTTGAGCTGGTTAGTGATTTTTTTGGGAGGAAGAAGGAGTGTGTGGTGGCTGGAATAAGTGGAGTGGAGCCACCATGGGCCCACGAGGCAGGGGGCGCGCCCAGGGGGTGGGCGCACCCTGGACCCTCGTGGCCAGGTGCCTCCCCTCTAATGTGTTCTCAGTGCCAGATATTCTCAAATATTCCAGAAAAAATCATATTTCAATTTCGGGGCATTTGGAGAACTTTTATTTTCGGGGTATTTTTTTATTGCATGGATAATTCAGAAAACAGACAGAAAATACTATTTTTACTTTATTTATTCTAAATAATAGAAAGTAAAAGGAGGGTACAGAAGGTTGTGCTTTCTAACTTCATCCATCTCATGCTCATCAACAGGAATCCACTAACAAGGTTGATCAGGTCTTGTTAACAAACTCATTCCGAATTGCATGAAACCGGAGAATTTTCGAATAGCACTAGGTTACCTCAACGGGGATATGCACGTCCCCAATAATAAGAATATCATATCTCTTTTTGACAGTAGGAAGAGGAAATTCGAAACCTCCAAAAATAATCGATGGAATTTTTCCAATTGAGTTTATGCTATGAACTTGAGGTTGTTTCCTCGGAAAGTGTACCATATGCTCATTACCATTAACATGAAAAGTGACATTGCCTTTGTTGCAATCAATAACAGCCCCTGCAGTATTCAAAAAGGGTCTTCCAAGAATAATAGACATACTATCGTCCTCGGGAATATCAAGAATAACAAAGTCCGTTAAGATAGTAACGTTTGCAACAACAACAGGCACATCCTCACAAATGCCAACAGGTATAGCAGTTGATTTATCAGCCATTTGCAAAGATATTTTAGTAGGTGTCAACTTATTCAAATCAAGTCTACGGTATAAAGAGAGAGGCATAACACTGACACCGGCTCCAAGATCACATAAGGCAGTTTTAACATAGTTTCTTTTAATGGAGCATGGTATAGTGGGTACTCCTGTATCTCCAAGTTTCTTTGGTATTCCACCCTTGAAAGTATAATTAGCAAGCATGGTGGAAATTTCAGCTTCCGGTATCTTTCTTTTATTAGTAACAATTTCTTTCATGTACTTAGCATAATGATTCATTTTGAGCATATCAGTCAAACGCATACGCAAGAAGATAGGTCTAATCATTTCAGCAAAGTGCTCAAAATCCTCATCATCCTTTTTCTTGGATGGTTTAGGAGGAAAAGGCATGGGTTTCTGAACCCATGGCTCTCTTTCTTTACCGTGCTTCCTAGCAACAAAGTCTCTCTTATCGTAACGTTGATTCTTTGATTGTGGGTTATCAAGATCAACAGCAGGTTCAATCTCTACATCATCATCATTGCTAGGTTGAGCATCAGCATGAACATCATCATTAACATTATCACTAGGTTCATGTTCATTACCAGATTGTGTTTCAGTATCAGAAATAGAAATATCATTGGAATCTCAGGTGTGTCAACAACAGGTTCACTAGAAGCATGCAAAGTCCTATCATTCTTCTTTTTCTTCTTCTTAGAAGAACTAGGTGCATCAACATTATTTCTGTGAGAATCCTGCTCAATTCTCTTAGGGTGGCCCTTAGGATACAAAGGTTCCTGAGTCACTTTACCCCCTCTAGTTGCAACTCTAACAGCAAAGTCATTATTCTTACTATTCAATTCATTGAGCAAATCATTCTGAGCTTTAAGTACTTGTTCCACTTGAGTGGTAACCATAGAAGCATGTTTACTAATGAGTTTAAGTTCACCTTTAACTCTAGACATATAATCACTCAAGTGTTCAATCATATAAGCATTGCGTTTTAATTCTCTACCAAAATAAGCATTGAAGTTTTCTTGCTTAACCATAAAGTTATCAAACTCATCCAAACATTGGCTAGCAAACTTAGTAGGAGGGATTTCAGCTTTATCATATCTATAGAGAGAATTTACCTTTACTACCTGTGCCGGGTTATCAAGACCATGTGTTTCTTCAACGAGCGGTAAATTAAGGCCATGTATTTCCTCAACAAGAGGTAAATTCTTAACATCTTCAGCTTTAATACCTTTTTCTTTCATAGATTTCTTTGCCTCTTGCATATCTTTAGGACTGAGAAATAGAACACCCCTTTTCTACGGAGTTGGCTTAGGAGTTGGTTTAGGAAGTGTCCAATTATTTTCATTTGTCAACATATTATTCAATAGAATTTCAGCTTCATCAGTTGTTCTTTCCCTGAAAACACAACTAGCACAACTATCCAGGTGGTCTCTGGAAGCATCGGTTAGTCCATTATAAAAGATATCAAGTATTTCATTTTTCTTGAGAGGATGATCAGGCAAAGCATTAAGTAATTGGAGAAGCCTCCCCCAAGCTTGTAGGAGACTCTCTTCTTCAATTTGTACAAAATTATATATTTCCCTTAAAGCAGCTTGTTTCTTATGAGCAGGGAAATATTTAGCAGAGAAGTAGTAAATCATATCCTGGGGACTACACACACAACCAGGATCAAGAGAATTAAACCATATCTTAGCATCACCCTTTAATGAGAACGGAAATAATTTAAGGATATAATAGTAGCGAGTTTTCTCATCATTAGTGAACAGGGTGGCTATATCATTTAATTTTGTAAGATGTGCCACAACAGTTTCAGATTCATAGCCATAGAAGGATCAGATTCAACAAAAGTAATTATCTCAGGATCGACAGAGAAATCATAATCCTTATCAGTAACAAAGATAGGTGAAGTAGCATAAGCAGGGTCATATTTCATTATAGCATTCAGAGATTTTTCTTTCAGCTTTACTAATAGTTTCTTAAGATCACTTCTATCATTGCAAGCAAGAAAATCTCTAGCAGTTTCTTCATCCATAACATAACCCTCAGGCACAACAGGCAATTCATATCTAGGGGGAGAGTCTTTATCATCACTTTCATCAATATTATCAGTTTCAATAATTTCATTCTCTCTAGCCCTAGCAAGTTGTTCATCAAGAAATTCACCAAGTGGCATAGTAGTATCAAGCATAGAAGTAGTTTCATCATAAGTATCATGCATAGCAGAAGTGCCATCATCAATAACATGCGACATATCAGAATTAATAGAAGAAGCAGGTTTAGGTGTCGCAAGTTTACTCAAAACAGAAGGCGAATCAAGTGCAAAGCTAGATGGCAGTTCCTTACCTCCCCTCGTAGTTGAGGGATAGATTTTGGTTTTCTCGTCTTTCAAGTTCTTCATAGTGACCAGCAGATATAAATCCCAAGTGACTCAAAGAATAGAGCTATGCTCCCCGGCAACGGCGCCAGAAAATAGTCTTGATAACCCACAAGTATAGGGGATCGCAACAGTTTTCGAGGGTAGAGTATTCAACCCAAATTTATTGATTCGACACAAGGGGAGCCAAAGAATATTCTCAAGTATTAGTAATTGAGTTGTCAATTCAACCACACCTGGATAACTTAATATCTGCAGCAAAGTATTTAGTAGCAAAATAGTATGGAAGTAACAGTAACAGTAGCTATGGTAACAGTAGCAGTTTGTAGTGATTGTAACAGTAGCAGCGGTAAAGTAACTAAGCGAAGAACAATATGTGAAAAGCTCGTAGGCATTGGATCGGTGATGGAGAATTATGCCGGATGCGATTATTCATGTAACAGTTATAACATAGGGTGCCACAAAACTAGCTCCAATTCATCAATGTAATGTAGGAACGTATTCCGAATATAGTCATACGTGCTTATGGAAAAGAACTTGCATGACATCTTTTGTCCTACCCTCCCGTGGCCGCAGGGTCCTATTGGAAACTAAGGGATATTAAGGCCTCCTTTTAATAGAGTACCAGACCAAAGCATTAACACATAGTGAATACATGAACTCCTCAAACTATGGTCATCACCGGAAGTGGTCCCGAATCATAACACATAGTAGGTGACTATAGACTTGCAAGATAGGATCAAGAACTCACATATATTCATGAAAACATAATAGGTTCAGATCTGAAATCATGGCACTCGGGCCCTAGTGACAAGCATTAAGCATAGCAAAGTCATAGCAACATCAATCTCAGAACATAGTGGATACTAGGGATCAAACCCTAACAAAACTAACTCGATTACATGATAAATCTCATCCAACCCATCACCGTCCAGCAAGCCTACGATGGAATTACTCACGCACGGTGGTGAGCATCATGAAATTGGTGATGGAGGAAGGTTGATAATGACGATGGCGATGGATTCCCCTCTCCACAGCCCCGAACGGACTTCAGATCAGCCCTCCCGAGAGAGATTAGGGCTTGGCGGCGGCTCCATATCGTAAAACGTGATGAATCCTTCTCTCTGATTTTTTTCTCCCCGAACGTGAATATATAGAGTTGGAGTTGAGGTCGGTGGAGCACCAGGGGACCCACGAGGCAGGGGCGCGCCCAGGGGGGCAGGCGCGCCTCCCACCCTCGTGGACAGGGTGTGGGCCCCTGGCCTTGATTCTTTTGCCAGTATTTTTTTTATTTCCAAAAATAATCTCCGCGAAGTTTCAGGTAATTCCGAGAACTTTTGTTTCTGCACAAAGATAACACCATGGCAATTCTAATGAAAACAGCGTCAGTCCGGGTTAGTTCCATTCAAATCATGCAAGTTAGAGTCCAAAACAAGGGCAAAAGTGTTTGGAAAAGTAGATACAACGGAGACGTATCATACTCCTTTGCCAAACTCAGGGCAAGGTATACAATAGGTCTGGTACATAGCATGGCATACTTTATAGAACCTATGACTGAGGCATAGGGAATGATTTTTTCATTCTATTTCTATTTTCTGCAGTGGTCGGGTTTTGAGACTTTACTCAACTTCACACCTTGCAACACAGGCAAGAACTCCTTCTTTGATTGTTCCATTTTGAACTACTTCAAAATCTTGTCAAGGTATGTATTCATTGAAAAAAAACTTATCAAGCGTCTTGATCTATCTCTATAGATCTTGATGCTCAATGTGTAAGCAGCTTCATCGAGGTCTTTCTTTGAAAAACTCTTTTCAAACACTCCTTTATGCTTTCCAGAAAATTCTACATTATTTCCGATCAATAATATGTCATTCACATATACTTATCAGAAATGTTGTAGTGCTCCCACTCACTTTCTTGTAAATACAAGCTTCACCGCAAGTCTGTATAAAACCATATGCTTTGATCACTTTATCAAAGTATATATTCCAACTCCGAGATGCTTGCACCAGTCCATAGATGGATCGCTGGAGCTTGTACACTTTGTTAGCACCTTTAGGATTGACAAAACCTTCTTGTTGCATCATATACGACTCTTATTTAAGAAATCCATTAAAGAATGTAGTTTTGACATCCATTTGCCAGATTTCATAAAATGTGGCAATTTGCTAACATGATTCGGACATACTTAAACATCACTACGAGTGAGAAAATCTCATCGTAGTCAACACCTTGAACTTTGTCAAAAACTTTTTTTCCGACAAGTCTAGCTTTGTAGATAGTAACACTACTATCAGCGTCCGTCTTCCTCTTGAAGATCCATTTATTTTCTATGGCTTGCCGATCATCAGGCAAGTCAACCAAAGTCCACACTTTGTTCCCATACATGGATCCCATCTCAGATTTCATGGCCTCAAGCCATTTCGTGGAATCTGGGCTCATCATCGCTTCCTCATAGTTCGTAGGTTCGTCATGGTCAAGTAACATGACCTCCAGAACAGGATTACCGTACCACTCTGGTGCGGCTCTCACTCTGTTTGACCTACGAGGTTCAGTAGTAACTTGGTCTGAAGTTACATGATCATCATCATTAGCTTCCTCTCTAACTGGTGTAGGAGTCACAGGAACAGATTTCTGTGATGAACTACTTTCCAATAAGGGAGCAGGTACAGTTACCTCATCAAGTTCTACTTTCCTCCCAGTCACTTCTTTCGATAGAAACTCCTTCTCTAGAAAGGATCCATTCTTAGCAACAAATGTCTTGCCTTCGGATCTGTGATAGAAGGTGTACCCAACTGTCTCCTTTGGGTATCCTATGAAGACACAATTCTCCGATTTGGGTTTGAGCTTATCAGGAAGAAAACTTTTTATTTCACATAAGCATCGCAACCCCAAACTTTAAGAAACGACAGCTTAGGTTTCTTGCTAAACCACAGTTCATACGGTGTCGTCTCAATGGAGTTAGATGGTGCCCTTTTTAACGTGAATGCAGTTGTCTCTAATGCATAACCCCAAAACGATAGTGGTAAATCGGTAAGAAACATCATAGATTGCACTATATCCAATAAAGTACGGTTATGACGTTCGGACACACCATTATGCTGTGGTGTTCCAGGTGGCACGAATTTGTGAAACTATTCCACATTGTTTTAATTGAAGACCAAACTCGTAACTCAAATATTCGTCTCCGCGATCAGATCATAGAAACTTTATTTTCTTGTCACGATGATTTTCCACTTCACTCTGAAATTCTTTGAACTTTTTAAATGTTTCAGACTTATGTTTCATCAAGTAGATATACCCATATCTGCTCAAATCATCTGTGAAGGTCAGAAAATAACGATACCCGCCGCGAGCCTCAACACTCATCGGATCGTATACATCAGTATGTATTATTTCCAACAAGTTTGTTGCTTGCTCCATTGTTCCGGAGAACGGAGTCTTAGGCCCATGAGGCATGGTTCGCAAGCATCAAGTGATTCCAAAAGCCCATCAGCATGGAGTTTCTTCATGCGCATTACACCAATATGACCTAAACGGCAGTGCCACAAATAAGTTCACTATCATTATTAACTTTGCATCTTTTGGCTTCAATATTATGAATATGTGTATCACTACGATCGAGATCCAACAAACTATTTTCATTGGGTGTATGACCATCGAAGGTTTTATTCATGTAAACAGAATAACAATTATTCTCCGATTTTAAATGAATAAACGTATTGCAATAAACATGATCAAATCATATTCATGCTTAACGCAAACACCAAATAACATTTATTTAGGTTCAACACTAATCCCGAAAGTATAGGTAATGTGCGATGATGATCATATCAATCTTGGAACCACTTCCAATACACGTCGTCACTTCACCCTTAACTAGTCTCTGTTCATTCTGCAACTCCCGTTTCGAGTTACTTCTCTTAGCAACTGAACCAGTATCAAATACCGAGGGGTTGCTATAAACACTAGTAAAGTACACATCAATAACATGTATATAAAATATAGCTTGTTCACTTTGCCATCCTTCTTATCCGCCAAATACTTGGGGTAGTTCCGCTTCCAGTGACCAGTCCCTTTGCAGTAGAAGCACTTAGTCTCAGGCTTAGGTCCAGACTTGGGCTTCTTCACTTGAGCAGCAACTTGCTTGCCGTTCTTCTTGAAGTTCCCCTTCTTCCCTTTGCCCTTTTTCTTGAAACTAGTGGTCTTGTCAACCATCAACACTTGATATTTTTCTTGATTTCTACCTTCGCCGATTTTAGCATCGCGAAGAGCTCGGGAATTGTTTTTTTCATCCCTTGCATATTATAGTTCATCACGAAGTTCTAGTAACTTGGTGATGGTGACTAGAGAACTTTGTAAATTACTATCTTATCTGGAAGATTAACTCCCACTTGATTCAAGCAATTGTAGTACTCAGACATTCTAAGCACATGCTCACTAGCTGAGCTATTCTCCTCCATCTTGTAGGCAAAGTGCTTGTCAGAGGTCTTCTACCTCTTGACACGGGCATGAGTATGAAATACCAATTTCAACTCTTAGAACATCTAATATGCTCTGTGGCATTCAAAATGTTTTTGAAGTCCCGGTTCTAAGCCATGAAGCATGGTGCACTAAATTATCAAGTAGTCATCATATCGAGCTTTACCAAACGTTCATAACATCTGTATCTGCTCCTGCAATAGGTCTGTCACCTAGCGGTGCATCAAGGACATAATTCTTTTGTGCAGCAATGAGGATAATCCTCAGATCTCGGACCTAGTCCGCATCATTGCTACTATCATCTTTCAACATAGTTTTTCTCTAGGAACATATCAAAAATAAACGGGGAGCTACATCGCAAGCTATTGATCTACAACATAGATATGCAAATACTATCAGGACTAAGTTCATGATAAATTAAAGTTCAATTAATCATATTACTTAAGAACTCCCACTTAGATAGACATCCCTCTAATCATCTAAGTGATCACGTGATCCATATCAACTAAACCATGTCCGATCATCACGTGAGATGGAGTAGTTTTCAATGGTGAACGTCACTATGTTGATCATATCTACTATATGATTCACGCTCGACCTTTCGGTCTCAGTGTTCCGAGGCCATATCTGCATATGCTAGGCTCGTCAAGTTTAACCCGAGTATTCTGCGTGTGCAAAACTGGCTTACACCCGTTGTATTTGAATGTAGAGCTTATCACACCCGATCATCATGTGGTGTCTCGGCACGACGAACTTTCGCAACGTGCATACTCAGGGAGAACACTTATACCTTGAAATTTAGTGATAGATCATCTTATAATGCTACCGTCAATCAAAACAGAATAAGATGCATAAAGGATAAACATCACATGCAATCAATATAAGTGATATGATATGGCTATCATCATCTTGTGCCTTTGATCTCCATCTTCAAAGCACTGTCATGATCACCATCGTCACCGGCGCGACACCTTGATCTCCATCGTAGCATCGTTGTCATCTCGCCAACTATTGCTTCTACGACTATCGCTACCGCTTAGTGATAAAGTAAAGCATTTACAGGGCGATTGCATTGCATATAATAAAGCGACAACCATATGGCTCTTGCCAGTTGCCGATAACTCTGTTACAAAACATGATCATCTCATACAATAAAATTTAGCATCATGTCTTGACCATATCACATCACAACATGCCCTGCAAAAACAAGTTAGACGTCCTCTACTTTGTTGTTGCAAATTTTACGTGGCTGCTACGGGCTGAGCAAGAACCGTTCTTACCTATGCATCAAAACCACAACGATAGTTCGTCAAGTTAGTGATGTTTTAACCTTCTCAAGGACCGGGCGTAGCCACACTCGGTTCAACTAAAGTTGGAGAAACTAACACCCGCCAGCCACCTGTGTGCAAAGCACGTCGGTAGAACCAGTCTCGCGTAAGCGTACGCGTAATGTCAGTCCGGGCCGCTTCATCCAACAATACCGTCGAACCAAAGAATGACATGCTGGTAAGCAGTATGACTTGTATCGCCCACAACTCACTTGTGTTCTACTCGTGCATATAACATCTACGCATAAACCTAGCTCGGATGCCACCGTTGGGGAACGTAGTAATTTCAAAAAAATTCCTACACACACGCAAGATCATGGTGATGCATAGCAACAAGACGGGGAGAGTGTCAGCCACATACCCTTGTAGACCGTTAAGCGGAAGCGTTATGACAACGCGGTTGATGTAGTCGTACGTCTTCACGATCGACCGATCCTCAGTACCGAACATCCGGCACCACCGCGTTCAGCACACGTTCAGCTCGGTGACGTCCCGCGAACTCACGATCCAGTAGAGCTCGAGGGAGAGTTTCGTCAGCACGATGGCATGGTGATGATGTTGATGAAGCTAACGTCGCAGGGCTTCGCCTAAGCACCGCTAATATGACCGAGGTGGATTATGGTAGAGGGGGGCACCGCACACGGCTGGGAGAGATCAATGATCAACTTGTGTGTTCTAAGGTGCCCCCTGCCCCCGTATATAAAGGAGCAAGGGGGGAGGCCGGCCGGCCCCTGTAGGGCACGCCGGGAGGAGGAGTCCTCCTCCTAGTAGGAGCAGGAAAGGAAGGAGGAGAGGAAGAAGGAAGGAGAGGGAGAAAGGAGGGAAAGGGGGGCCGCCCCCCTAGTCCAATTCGGTTTGGGCTAGGGGGGCCGCGCGCCCTGCCTCCTCTCTGTTGGGGAACGTAGTAATTTCAAAATTTTCCTACGCACACGCAAGATCATGGTGATGCATAGCAACGAGAGGGGAGAGTGTTGTCCACGTACCCTCGTAGACCGAAAGCGGAAGCGTTAGCACAACGCGGTTGATGTAGTCGTACGTCTTCACGATCCGACCGATCAAGTACCGAACGCACGGCACCTCCGAGTTCAGCACACGTTCAGCCCAATGACGTCCCTCGAACTCCGATCCAGCCAGTGTTGAGGGACAGTTTCGTCAGCACGATGGTGTGGTGATGATGATGATGTTCTACCGACGCAGGGCTTCGCCTAAGCACCGCTACAGTATTATCGAGGTGGACTATGGTGGAGGGGGGCACCGCACACGGCTAAAAGATCAACTGATCAATTGTTGTGTCTATGGGGTGCCCCTGCCCCCATATATAAAGGAGCAAGGGGGGAGGTGCGGCCGGCCAGGAGGGGCGCGCCAGGAGGAGTCCTACTCCCACCAGGAGTAGGACTCCCTCCCTTCCTTGTTGGATTAGGAGAAGGGGGGAAGGAGGAAGAGGAGAAGAAGGAAAGGGGGGCGCCACCCCCCCCCCCC
>NC_057799.1:616258892-616283533 GCF_018294505.1 Triticum aestivum | reverse complement strand
CCCCCCTCCTTGTCCTATTCGGACTAGAGGGGGAGGGGGCGCGCGGCCTGCCCTGGCCGCCCCTCCTCTTCTCCACTAAGGCCCACTATGGCCCATTAAACCCCCGGGGGGTTCCGGTAACCCCTCCGGTACTCCGGTAAAATCCCGATTTCACCCGGAACACTTCCGATATCCAAATATAGGCTTCCAATATATCAATCTTCATGTCTTGACCATATCGAGACTCCTCGTCATGTCCGTGATCACATCCGGGACTCCGAACAACCTTCGGTACATCAAAACTCATAAACTCATAATATAACCGTCATCGAAACTTTAAGCGTGCGGACCCTATGGGTTCGAGAACTATGTAGACATGACCGAGACACGTCTCCGGTCAATAACCAATAGCGGAACCTGGATGCTCATATTGGCTCCCACATATTCTACGAAGATCTTTATCGGTCAGACCGCATAACAACATACGTTGTTCCTTTTGTCATCGGTATGTTACTTGCCCGAGATTCGATCGTCGGTATCTCAATACCTAGTTCAATCTCGTTACCGGCAAGTCTCTTTACTCGTTCCGTAATACATTATCCCTCAACCAACTCATTAGTTGCATTGCTTGCAAGGCTTAAGTGATGTGCATTACCGAGTGGGCCCAGAGATACCTCTCCGACAATCGGAGTGACAAATCCTAATCTCGAAATACGCCAACCCAACAAGTACCTTCGAAGACACCTGTAGAGCACCTTTATAATCACCCAGTTACGTTGTGACGTTTGGTAGCACACAAAGTGTTCCTCCGGTAAACGGGAGTTGCATAATCTCATAGTCATAGGAACATGTATAAGTCATGAAGAAAGCAATAGCAACATACTAAACGATCGTGTGCTAAGCTAACGGAATGGGTCAAGTCAATCACATCATTCTTCTAATGATGTGATCCCGTTAATCAAATGACAACTCATGTCAATGGCTGGGAAACATAACCATCTTTGATCAACGAGCTAGTCAAGTAGAGGCATACTAGTGACACTCTGTTTGTCTATGTATTCACACATGTATCATGTTTCCGGTTAATACAATTCTAGCATGAATAATAAACATTTATCATGATATAAGGAAATAAATAATGACTTTATTATTGCCTCTAGGGCATATTTCCTTCAGTCTCCCACTTGCACTAGAGTCAATAATCTACATTACACAGTAATGATTCTAACACCCATGGAGCCTTGGTGTTGATCATGTTTTGCTAGTGGAAGAGGCTTAGTCAACGGGTCTGCAACATTCAGATCCGTATGTATCTTGCAAATTTCTATGTCTCCCACCTGGACTAAATCCCGGATGGAATTGAAGCATCTCTTGATGTGCTTGGTTCTCTTGTGAAATCTGGATTCCTTCACCAAGGCAATTGCACCAGTATTGTCACAAAAGATTTTCATTGGACCCGATGCACTAGGTATGACACCTAGATCGGATATGAACTCCTTCATCCAGACTCATTCATTTGCTGCTTCCGAAGCAGCTATGTACTCCGCTTCACACGTAGATCCCGCCGCAACGCTTTGTTTAGAACTACACCAACTGACAGCTCCACCGTTCAATGTAAACACGTATCCGATTTGCGATTTAGAATCGTCTAGATCAGTGTCAAAGCTTGCATCGACGTAACCATTTACAACTAGCTCTTTGTCACCTCCATAAACGAGAAACATATCCTTAGTCCTTTTCAGGTATTTCAGGATGTTCTTGACCGCTGTCCAGTGATCCACTCCTGGATTACTTTGGTACCTCCCTGCCAAACTTATAGCAAGGCACACATCAGGTCTGGTACACAGCATTGCATACATGATAGAGCCTATGGCTGAAGCATAGGGAACATCTTTCATCTTCTCTCTATCTTCTGCAGTGGTTGGGCATTGAGTCTTACTCAACTTCACACCTTGTAACACAGGCAAGAACCCTTTCTTTGCTTGATCCATTTTGAACTTCTTCAAAACTTTGTCAAGGTATGTGTTTTGTGAAAGTCCAATTAAGCGTCTTGATCTATCTCTATAGATCTTGATGCCCAATATATAAGCAGCTTCACCGAGGTCTTTCATTGAAAAACTCTTAGTTAAGTATCCCTTTATGCTATCCAGAAATTCTATATCATTTTCAATCAACAATATGTCATCCACATATAATATCAGAAATGCTACACAGCTCCCACTCACTTTCTTGTAAATACAGGCTTCTCCAAAAGTCTGTATAAAACCAAATGCTTTGATCACACTATCAAAGCGTTTATTCCAACTCCAAGAGGCTTGCACCAGTCCATAAATGGATCGCTGGAGCTTGCACACTTTGTTAGCTCCCTTTGGATCGACAAAACCTTCTGGCTGCATCATATACAACTCTTCTTCCAGAAATCCATTCAAGAATGCAGTTTTGACATCCATTTGCCAAATTTCATAATCATAAAATGCGGCAATTGCTAACATGATTCGGACAGACTTAAGCATCACTACGGGTGAGAAAGTCTCATCGTAGTCAAACCCTTGAACTTGTTGAAAACCTTTCGCAACAAGTCGAGCTTTATAGGCAGTAACATTACCGTCAGCGTCAGTCTTCTTCTTGAAGATCCATTTATTCTCAATGGCTTGCCGATCATCGGGCAAGTCAACCAAAGTCCACACTTTGTTCTCATACATGGATCCCATCTCAGATTTCATGGCCTCAAGCCATTCTGCGGAATCTGGGCTCACCATCACTTCTTCATAGTTCGTAGGTTCGTCATGGTCTAGTAACATAACTTCCAGAACAAGATTACTGTACCACTCTGGTGCGAATCTTACTCTGGTTGACCTACGAGGTTCAGTAACAACTTGATCTGAAGTTCCATGATCATCATCATTAACTTCCTCACTAATTGGTATAGACGTCACAGGAACCGGTTTCTGTGATGAACTACTTTCCAATAAGGGAGTAGGTACGGTTACCTCATCAAGTTCTACTTTCGTCCCACTCACTTCTTTCGAGAGAAACTCCTTCTCTAGAAAGGATCCATTCTTAGCAACGAATGTCTTGCCTTCGGATCTGTGATAGAAGGTGTACCCAACAGTCTCCTTTGGGTATCCTATGAAGACACATTTCTCCGATTTGGGTTCGAGCTTATCAGGTTGAAGCTTTTTCACATAAGCATCGCAGCCCCAAACTTTAAGAAACGACAACTTTGGTTTATTGCCAAACCACAGTTCATAAGGCGTCGTCTCAATGGATTTTGATGGTGTCCTATTTAACGTGAATGCGGCCGTCTCTAAAGCATAACCCCAAAATGATAGCGGTAAATCGGTAAGAGACATCATAGATCGCACCATATCTAGTAAAGTACGATTACGACGTTTGGACACACCATTACGCTGTGGTGTTCCGGGTGGCGTGAGTTGCGAAACTATTCCGCATTGTTTCAAATGTAGACCAAACTCGTAACTCAAATATTCTCCTCCACGATCAGATCGTAGAAACTTTATTTTCTTGTTACGATGATTTTCAACTTCACTCTGAAGTTCTTTGAACTTTTCAAATGTTTCAGACTTATGTTTCATTAAGTAGATATACCCATATCTGCTTAAATCATCTGTGAAGGTGAGAAAATAATGATACCCGCCGTGAGCCTCAATATTCATTGGTCCACATACATCAGTATGTATGATCTCCAATAAATAGTTGCTCGCTCCATAGTTCCGGAGAATGGCATTTTAGTCATCTTGCCCATGAGGCATGGTTCGCAAGTACCAAGTGATTCATAATCAAGTGATTCCAAAAGTCCATCAGTATGGAGTTTCTTCATGCGCTTTACACCAATATGACCCAAACGGCAGTGCCACAAATAAGTTGCACTATCATTATCAACTCTGCATCTTTTGGCTTCAACATTATGAATATGTACACTACTATCGAGATTCATCAAAAATAGACCACTCTTCAAGGGTGCATGACCATAAAAGATATTACTCATATAAATAGAACAACCATTATTCTCTGATTTAAATGAATAACCGTCTCGCATCAAACAAGATCCAGATATAATGTTCATGCTCAACGCTGGCACCAAATAACAATTATTTAGGTCTAATACTAATCCCGAAGGTAGATGTAGCGGTAGCGTGCCGACGGCGATCACATCGACTTTGGAACCGTTTCCCACGCGCATCGTCACCTCGTCCTTGGCCAGTGTTCGCTTAATCCGTAGTCCCTGTTTTGAGTTGCAAATAATAGCAACAGAACCAGTATCAAATACCCAGGTGCTACTGCAAGCTCTGGTAAGGTACACATCAATAACATGTATATCACATGTACCTTTGTTCACCTTGCCATCCTTCTTATCCGCCAAATACTTGGGGCAGTTCCGCTTCCAGTGACCAGTCTGCTTGCAGTAGAAGCACTCAGTCTCAGGCTTAGGTCCAGACTTGGGTTTCTTCTCTTGAGCAGCAACTTGCTTGCTGTTCTTCTTGAAGTTCCCCTTCTTCTTCCCTTTGCCCTTTTTCTTGAAACTGGTGGTCTTATTAACCATCAACACTTGATGCTCCTTCTTGATTTCTACCTCCGCAGCTTTTAGCATTGCGAAGAGCTCGGGAATCATCTTATCCATCCCTTGCATATTATAGTTCATCACGAAGCTCTTGTAGCTTGGTGGTAGTGATTGAAGTATTCTGTCAATGACGCTATCATCCGGAAGATTAACTCCCAGTTGAATCAAGTGATTGTTATACCCAGACATTTTGAGTATATGCTCACTGACAGAACTATTCTCCTCCATCTTGCAGCTGTAGAACTTATTGGAGACTTCATATCTCTCAATCCGGGCATTTTGCTTGAAATATTAACTTCAACTCCTGGAACATCTCATATGCTCCATGACGTTCAAAACGTCGTTGAAGTCCCGGTTCTAAGCCGTAAAGCACGGCACACTGAACTATCGAGTAGTCATCAGCTTTGCTCTGCCAGACGTTCATAACTTCTGGTGTTGCTCTTGCAGGAGGCCTGGCACCTAGCGGTGCTTCCAGGACGTAATTCTTCTGTGCAGCAATGAGGATAATCCTCAAGTTACGGACCCAGTCCGTGTAATTGCTACCATCATCTTTCAACTTTGCTTTCTCAAGGAACGCATTAAAATTCAACTGAACAACAGCACGGGCCATCAATCTACAATCAACATAGACAAGCAAGATACTATCAGGTACTAAGTTCATGATAATTTTAAGTTCAATTATTCATATTACTTAAGAACTCCCACTTAGATAGACATCCCTCTAATCCTCTAAGTGATCACGTGATCCATATCAACTAAACCATAACCGATCATCACGTGAAATGGAGTAGCTTTCAATGGTGAACATCACTATGTTGATCATATCTACTATATGATTCACGCTCGACCTTTCGGTCTCAGTGTTCCGAGGCCATATCTGCATATGCTAGGCTCGTCGAGTTTAACCTGAGTATTCTGCGTGTGCAAAACTGGCTTGCACCCGTTGTAGATGGACGTAGAGCTTATCACACCCGATCATCACGTGGTGTCTGGGCACGACGAACTTTGGCAACGGTGCATACTCAGGGAGAACACTTTTATCTTGAAATTTAGTGAGAGATCATCTTATAATGCTACCGTCAATCAAAGCAAGATAAGATGCATAAAAGATAAACATCACATGCAATCAATATAAGTGATATGATATGGCCATCATCATCTTGTGCTTGTGATCTCCATCTCCGAAGCACCGTCATGATCACCATCGTTACCGGCGCGACACCTTGATCTCCATCGTAGCATCGTTGTCGTCTCGCCAATCTTATGCTTCTACGACTATCGCTACCGCTTAGTGATAAAGTAAAGCATTACAGGGCGATTGCATTGCATACAATAAAGCGACAACCATATGGCTCCTGCCAGTTGCCGATAACTCGGTTACAAAACATGATCATCTCATACAATAAAATTTAGCATCATGCTTTGACCATATCACATCACAACATGCCCTGCAAAAACAAGTTAGACGTCCTCTACTTTGTTGTTGCAAGTTTTACGTGGCTGCTACGGGCTGAGCAAGAACCGTTCTTACCTACGCATCAAAACCACAACGATAGTTTGTCAAGTTGGTGCTGTTTTAACCTTCGCAACGACTGGGCGTAGCCACACTCGGTTCAACTAAAGTTGGAGAAACTGACACCCGCCAGCCATCTGTGTGCAAAGCACGTCGGTAGAACCAGTCTCGCGTAAGCGTACGCATAATGTCGGTCCGGGCCGCTTCATCCAACAATACCGCCGAACCAAAGTATGACATGCTGGTAAGCAGTATGACTTATATCGCCCACAACTCACTTGTGTTCTACTCGTGCATATGACATCTATGCATAAAACCAGGCTCGGATGCCACTGTTGGGGAATGTAGTAATTTCAAAATTTTCCTACGCACACGTAAGATCATGGTGATGCATAGCAACAAGAGGGGAGAGTGTTGTCCACGTACCCTCGTAGACCGAAAGAGGAAGCGTTAGCACAACACGGTTGATGTAGTCGTACGTCTTCACGATCCGACCGATCAAGTACCGAACTCACGGCACCTCCGAGTTCAGCACACGTTCAGCCCGATGACGTCCCTCGAACTCCGATCCAGCCGAGTGTTGAGGGAGAGTTTCGTTAGCATGACGGTGTGGTGACGATGATGATGTTCTACCGACGCAGGGCTTCGCCTAAGCACCGCTACAGTATTATCGAGGTGGACTATGGTGGAGGGGGGCACCGCACACGGCTAAAAGATCAACTGATCAATTGTTGTGTCTATGGGGTGCCCCCTGCCCCCGTATATAAAGGAGCAAGGGGGAGGTGCGCCCGACCAGGAGGGGCGCGCCAGGAGGAGTCCTACTCCCACCAGGAGTATGACTCCCTCCCTTCCTTGTTGGATTAGGAGAAGGGGGGAAGGAGGAAGAGGGGAAGAAGGAAAGGGGGGGCGCCGCCCCCCTCCCCCCTCCTTGTCCTACTCGGACTAGAGGGGGAGGGGGCGCGCGGCCTTCCCTGGCCGCCCCTCCTCTTCTCCACTAAGGCCCACTATGGCCCATTAAACCCCCGGGGGGTTCCGGTAATCCCTTCGGTACTCCGGTAAAATCCCGATTTCACCCGGAACACTTCCGATATCCAAATATAGGCTTCCAATATATCAATCTTCATGTCTCGACCATATCGGGACTCCTCGTCATGTCCATGATCACATCCGGGACTCCGAACAACCTTCGGTACATCAAAACTCATAAACTCATAATATAACCGTCATCGAAACTTTAAGCGTGCGGACCCTACGGGTACGAGAACTATGTAGACATGACCGAGACACGTCTCCGGTCAAGAACCAATAGCGGAACCTGGATGCTCATATTGGCTCCCACATATTCTACGAATATCTTTATCGGTCAGACCGCATAACAACATACGTTGTTCCTTTTGTCATCGGTATGTTACTTGCCCGAGATTCGATCGTCGGTATCATAATACCTAGTTCAATCTCGTTACCGGCAAGTCTCTTTACTCGTTCCGTAATACATTATCCTGCAACCAACTCATTAGTTGCATTGCTTGCAAGGCTTAAGTGATGTGCATTACCCAGTGGGCCCAGAGATACCTCTCCGACAATCGGAGTGACAAATCCTAATCTCGAAATACGCCAACCCAACAAGTACCTTCGGAGACACCTGTAGAGCACCTTTATAATCACCCAGTTACGTTGTGACGTTTGGTAGCACACAAAGTGTTCCTCCGGTAAACGGGAGTTGCATAATCTCATAGTCATAGGAACATGTATAAGTCATGAAGAAAGCAATAGCAACATACTAAACGATCGTGTGCTAAGCTAACGGAATGGGTCAAGTCAATCACATCATTCTTCTAATGATGTGATCCCGTTAATCAAATGACAACTCATGTCAATGGCTGGGAAACATAACCATCTTTGATCAACGAGCTAGTCAAGTAGAGGCATACTAGTGACACTCTGTTTGTCTATGTATTCACACATGTATCATGTTTCCGGTTAATACAATTCTAGCATGAATAATAAACATTTATCATGATATAAGGAAATAAATAATGACTTTATTATTGCCTCTAGGGCATATTTCCTTCACTCTCTTCCACCACTTGGCCCATGAGGCCCAATACTTCTTCCCCGTATTCCCCTAACTCCCCGGTACTTCGAAAAATACCCGAATCACTCGGAACCTTTCCGATGTCCAAATATAGTCGTCCAATATTGCGATCTTTACGTCTTGACCATTTTGAGACTCCTTGTCATGTCCCCTATCTCATCCGGGACTCCGAACTACCTTCGGTACATCAAATCACATAAACTCATAATACTGATCGTCACAGAACTTTAAGTGTGCGGACCCTACGGGTTCGAGAACTATGTAGACATTACCGAGACACGTCTCCGGTCAATAACCAATAGCGGAACCTGGATGCTCATATTGGTTCCTACATATTCTACGAAGATCTTTATCGGTCAAACTGCATAACAACATACGTTGTTCCCTTTGTCATCGGTATGTTACTTGCCCGAGATTCGATCGTCGGTATCTCAATACCTAGCTCAATCTCGTTACCGGCAAGTCTCTTTACTCGTTCCGTAATGCATCATCCCGCAACTAACTCATTAGTTACATTGCTTGCAAGGCTTATAGTGATGTGCATTACCGAGAGGGCCCAGAGATACCTCTCCGACAATCGGAGTGACAAATCCTAATCTCGATCTATGCCAACTCAACAAGCACCATCGGAGACACCTGTAGAGCATCTTCTGTTGGAAATATGCCCTAGAGGCAATAATAAAATGGTTATTATTGTATTTCCTTGTTCATGATAATTGTCTATTGTTCATGCTTAATTGTATTAACTGGAAACCGTAATACATGTGTGAATACACAGACCACAACATGTCCCTAGTAAGCCTCTAGTTGACTAGCTCGTTGATCAATAGATGGTTGTGGTTTCCTGACCATGGACATTGGATGTCATTGATAACGGGATCACATCATTAGGAGAATGATGTGATGGACAAGACCCAATCCTAAGCATAGCACAAGATCGTGTAGTTCGTTTGCTAAGAGCTTTTCTAATGTCAAGTATCATTTCCTTAGACCATGAGATTGTGCAACTCCCGGATACCGTAGGAATGCTTTGGGTGTACCAAACGTCACAACGTAACTGGGTGGCCATAAAGGTGCACTACAGGTATCTCCGAAAGTGTCTGTTGGGTTGGCACGAATCGAGACTGGGATTTGTCACTCCGTATGACGGAGAGGTATCTCTGGGCCCACTCGGTAATGCATCATCATAATGAGCTCAATGTGACTAATGAGTTAGCCACGGGATCATACGTTACGGAACGAGTAAAGAGACTTGCCGGTAACAAGATTGAACGAGGTATTGGGATACCGACGATCGAATCTCGGGCAAGTAACATACCGATGGACAAAGGGAATTGTATACGGGATTGATTGAATCCCCGACATCGTGGTTTATCCGATGAGATCATCGTGGAACATGTGGGAGCCCATATGGGTATCCAGATCCCGCTATTGGTTATTGCCCGGAGAGGTGTCTCGGTCATGTCTGCATGGTTCCCGAACCCGTAGGGTCTACACACTTAAGGTTCGGTGACGCTAGAGTTGTTATGGGAAATAGTATGTGTTTACCGAAGGTTGTGCGGAGTCTCGGATGAGATCCCGGACATGACGAGGAGCTCCGAAATGGTCCGGAGGTGAAGATCGGTATATTGGACGAAGGGTATTGGAGTCCGGAATTGTTCCGGGGGTACCAGGCTATGGCCAGCATGTCCGAAAGGGGTTTCGGAGGCCCCGGCAAGCGTTGGGGGGCCTTATTGGCCAAGGGGAAGGGGCAAACCAGCCCACTAAGGGGCTGTGCGCCCCTCCCAACCCCTCTCACGTAACCAGGAGAGGTGGGGGCGCCACCCCTAGGGCAGCCGCCCCTCCCGGCTTGGGGGACAAGTTTCCTAGGGGGTGGGGGCGCCCAAACCCATCTCGGGTTTCCCCTGGCCGCTGCCTCCTCCTCTAGATCCATCTAGAGGGGCCGGCCCCCTCTCCCCTTCCCCCTATATATAGTGAGGGGGTGGGAGGGCAGCCGCACCCCTTGCCTGGCGCAGCCCTCTCCTCCTCCAACTCCTCCTCCTCCTCCGTAGTGCTTAGCGAAGCTCTGCCGGAGAACCACGAGCTCCATTGCCACCACGCCGTCGTGCTGCTGGAGTTCTCCCTCAACTTCTCCTCTCCCCTTGCTGGATCAAGAAGGAGGAGACGTCCCCGGGCTGTACGTGTGTTGAACGCGAAGGCGCCGTCCGTTCGGCGTTAGATCGGATCTTCTGCGATTTGAATCGCCGCGAGTACGACTCCATCAACCGCGTTCTTGTAATGCTTCCGCTTAGCGACTTCAAGGGTATGAAGATGCGCTCCCTCTCTCTCGTTTCTAGCATCTCCTAGATTGATCTTGGTGACACGTAGGAAAATTTTGAATTATTGCTACGTTACCCAACATCTTCATAATCACCCAGTTACGTTGTGACGTTTGGTAGCACACAAAGTGTTCCTCCGGTACTCGGTAATTGCATAATCTCATAGTCATAGGAACATGTATAAGTCATGAAGAAAGCAATAGCAACAAACTAAACGATCATCGTGCTAAGCTAATGGAATGGGTCAAGTCAATCACATCATTCTCTAATGATGTGATCCCGTTAATCAAATGACAACTCATGTCTATGGCTAGAAAACTTAACCATCTTTGATTCAACGAGCTAGTCAAGTAGAGGCATACTAGTGACACTCTGTTTGTCTATGTATTCACACATGTACTAAGTTTCCGGTTAATACAATTCTAGCATGAATAATAAACATTTATCATGAAATAAGGAAATAAATAATAACTTTATTATTGCCTCTAGGGCATATTTCCTTCAGAGGTCGCCGGAGCTGCGATGCAGCGGCCATCGACGTCGCCGGAGCTGTGATGCAGTGGTGCCGGAGCTGTGATGTAGCAGTCAACGACGCCGCCGGTGCTGCGATGCAGTGGTGCCGGAGCTGTGATGCAGCGGTCGTCAGAGTTGCGATGCAGCGGCCCTTGATGCCACCGACGAGATCCGGCGGCAACACCTAGGTCGCAGCACTGTGTGTTTCTATGCAGCTCCGCCGACGGCGAGACCCTGGTCGCAGCACAATGGGCGTTGCATTGCAGCTCTGCCGCCGGGCGCCCGCGAGATCCGGGTCGCAGCAGCATGGTCGTTGCATTGAAGCTCCGCCGGGGACGAGATCCACAAGGACGTTGCAACGTGTCCGTTGCATAGAAGCAAACCCGCCGCCGGCGAGATCCACGGTTGGAGCCGTTGGAACCTCCGCACATCTAGGGAGGACAGAAGCTGGGGGAAAGAAAGACAAAGTTGGTTGTAGTAGAAGCGGAGGTGGTGGTGGCATGGTTGAAGCAGCTGTCGGCGGCCTACAGCCGAACATGGCGAGTCGCAGCTTGTACAGCAGTGGTCGCCGGTGACGAGAGAACCACAGGAGAGAGAGAGCGAAAAGGGATAAGAGAGACGGGGAAGGAAACAGAAATCAGGGGAAATGGGAGGGACCGTGATGCTTCTAGAGAGGGAGACATGGGCCGCATGCCACGTGGAAAGCAATGGACGCGGCTTACGAAATCTGTGGGATCAGCCGGTCTAAATAGAATGTTTCCCTAAATCAATTAGATCGGCCGCCTCGACAACCGTAAGATGTCGTCCAAAACAGTCGTCTGATCTACCGCCCCAGCTAGTCGAGGACTTTTGCAACAACTACCTTGTTGCTCTTAGGGGCTTTGCAACAAGGACCTCGTTGCAAAGGTCCTCTGAGACAACAGTTGGCCAAGACAGGCCACACCCTAGGCTAGAGTGTAGCCACCGGGCCGCCGCCCCACCGTGGCCCGTGCGTCTCGGCCATGGAGCGCCGCCGCTCGCCGAAGTTGCTGCTCCTCCTCCACCTTAGCCCCACGAGCAGCTGCCAGCTCCACTCTAGCACGATGGCGATGGCCTCTCATGTCAGGCACTCCTTCGGTGTTTTCTGCAACTGGAGTTATATTTCTGAAACATGCCTCATGTTGCAATGTCTGATCTCTCGCTCTCTAACTTCGGGCGATCCTAAGGCGCTTTATGCAACTGGCGCTATGTTTCTGAAACAAGACCCTTGTTGCAGAAATAAAACCTTCACCACCAAACGTTTTTTTCTAAAAACAAAATGTCTATTGCAGAAACCTTTCGAAACAAGACTCCCGTTGCAAAAGAAAAACCTTCACCACAAAATGTTTTTTTTCTGAAACAAGGCGTCTACTGCAGAAATCTTTTGAAACAAGACTCCCGTTGCAGGAAAAAAAAACCTTCACCACCGAATCGTTCTATTCTTTCTGAAACTAGTCATGTGTTGCAGAAATCTACTGAAACATCACCTTGTTGCCGGACAATAAACTGGCTATGTGGGACTTATGGCCAGCGTGAGCGCTCGATCAGGATTGATCCGACGGCTATGCAAGCGGCGGACGTGGTGCGTGCATCAGCCGGCTGAAGGTTAGTGTTTTCCATTTTTTTATTAATTACAAAGGTCAACAAATCAATCTTTTTTGGGACAAACTTGACCTTATGTTGTACCCATATAAAAATTTGACCAAAAAACACTCATGTTGAATTCTGCGCAAAAAGAAATTCCAAGGATAAAAAGTGTGAACAGTAACTTGTATATAGTGTTGACTTTGTTTTTTTTCTCCACTATACCCCGACAGGTATAGAACTTTTTATACACGTATACCACTTGATAATGTTTGTTGCCAAAAAGTTTTGACATTTTTACTTTCTTTATAATTATGTATATGGACCCGAGAGCCAAACTTCTGCCTGCCAAGGGAGAGATAACGATGCCATGGTTTTTCCGAAAAGAGGAAAAGATCCCCAGCCTCTGCATCCAGTGGTGCAAACAGCCATAAAAAACACCGAGATTAGCACATGAAACAAATGTGAGTCGATTTTTTTTTTGTAAAGTGAATCGAACGAATGGAGTGGATGAAATGAGGTATTTCCCCTCCCAATAAATTAACATTTGAGAGACGCCACCAAGATTACAGTTGCAAATCGTCCCTCCAATTCCAAACGAATCAAATCAAATTTAACAACCGCAACAAAACAACTCCCAAAGACCCCCGTGGATCCAATTCTTTCTTGTCCCAACAAGAGGCCCATTGGTTATTTCACCTCCCTTAAATCAATTCCTACGGCCCATTCCCCCCGTCGGCCCATCCAATTCCATCATTTTTTCCCCTATCAAATGAAACCGATGCTCTCTACGTGGAATTTTCTTTTTTCTTTTTTTTTGAGGGGTTACGTGGAATTTTCTTTGATCACCCTCGACTCCATCAGACCCGTAGTTCCACGGTGTGCTTGAGGTCGCCGACGTGCAGCGTGTGACCGCCGAGCGCCACCTTGCGGCCGCCCAGCTCGTCCACCACGCTCAGGTCCCTGCACACGTCCACCCTGAACGCCACCGTGCCGGCCTCCCCGGGCGCCAGCGACACCTTCTCGAACCCGAGCAGGTGCTTCGCCGGCGCGTTGTGCGCCGACGGCGGCGACGAGAACAGCAGCACCGAGTGCGCGCCGGCCACCTCGCCGGCGTTCCGCACCCGGAGCTTCACGTCGAAGGCCAGGTCCTCGCAGTGGTCGCCCGCGGCCTCCACGGACGCGCACTCCTCGGCGCGGCACGGGTGGTCCTCGGCCAGCTGCATGGACACGTACGACGGCGGCGCGGACACGAGCTGGTGGGACATCTTGGTGTAGCTCAGCCCGTCCCCGAAGGCGAACACCGTGTCGCCCGTGTAGAACCGGTACGTCCGGCCCGGGTAGCCCGTCGACGTGTCCGGCCGCATCCGCATGTCCGTCATTTTGACCGTGTCGGCGTACGACGCCGGGTACCACGTCACCGGCAGCCTCCCACCTGCGCCCATGACCAAAACAGAGCGCTCACTCGTCAGAGAATGCTCGACATAACGTGGTGACCACAGACGAGCACGTGAGAGAAAATGATGCAGCGACGCAACGGCACTTACTTGGGTTGTGGCTGCCGAAGATGATGTCGGCCAGGGCGGCGCCGCCGGCTTCGCCGGGGTAGCCAACCCAAAGAATGGCGGAGATCTTGTCGCTGGCCTTGGCGAACGAGATGTCGAACGGCCCACCGGACATGACGACGAGGATGACAGGGCCCCTGGAGGCGTTGGCGACGGCCGACACGAGCTGCGTCTGCTGGCCAGGCAAGAGGAGGCTCGTCCTGTCCAGGCTCTCGCGTTCAATGGACTGGTCGGCGCCGACGACGAGCACGGTCACGTCGGCACTGGCCGCGGCCGCCACGGCGGTGCTGAGCTGGAGGCTGTTCCCGCTGCACCCGACGTTGGTGCACCCCGGCTGGTACACGGTGTTGACGCTGGCGCCCAGGCCCTGGAGCGGCGTCGTGTACTTGCACGGCGTGCCTGATGGCAATGTCAGTACACAAACACTTTAGTCCACATGGTGAAGCTGACCATAGTATTAAGTTGTGAACAGCAGTGAGAAATTTGATTGATACCTTCGTAGTTGCCGATCATGGTGAAGCTGGCATTGGCGTTGGGCCCAATGACGGCCATGGACTTGATGGACTTGGCCGAGAGCGGCAGCGCGCCGTTGTTCTTGAGCAG
The DNA here is from genome assembly GCF_018294505.1 of Triticum aestivum. Classification (NCBI taxonomy): domain Eukaryota; kingdom Viridiplantae; phylum Streptophyta; class Magnoliopsida; order Poales; family Poaceae; genus Triticum; species Triticum aestivum. Next base: position 616,268,763 of record NC_057799.1, on the reverse strand, counting down.
CACGATGCCCTGGCGCGCCGTCTCGCGTGCCAGCTCCCGGTTGGAAGACGTGCACACGTCCTTGGGTCCGAGGCTGCCGAAGGCGAGCTCCCGGGGGTCGCCGTCGAAGAAGCCCAGGCGCATGAGCATGATGAAGTTGTTGGTGATGGCCCGGTCGACATCCTCCTCCGACAGCTCGCCGGCCTGCACCGCCGCCACCGTGTGCTGCGCCAGGAAGTTGCCGCAGTTGAGGTCCAGCCCTGCCGCACGCAATCAGGGAATGTCAGATATAAAAAAAATTCAGAATTCAGAATTTGCTCAACACAAAACTTTTGAAGTTTCACGAGAAAATGTTCAAAGTATTTGACATGTCTCGTCCTCAGGTAGAAGAATTTATATTTCCTTTCGGTTTCTGCTTCATCTATATACTGTTTAGAAAAATTGAAGCAAAATGACAGACATGAAACAGAGAAACAATAATAGCTAGAACATGTCTGGATTGCACTTATGTTTAGGGACCATGGATGATGATTTACAAGCAAGATCTGCTAGAACAGTAGCATGTATAATTGCGTGGGCACACCGACACAGCCGGGAATAATTTCTTCATGTCGATCAGGATGCAAGTTGTCAAGGCCCCTTAAGCTTTAAAAAGTTGTTGCCAAGAGCCCATCAATTACGCCGGACCGGACGCCCTAACAACTCGATGGCTACCGCTAACCTCGACTCGTACTGATTGCCTAACTGCTGCTAGGCGTTGCACTAACAGTCACAGATCATCATCCAAACATCTGCATTGTCTGTAGTACTACAACTGCATTGGATATGCATAGTTGGATGATGTGTATTGTGAGAGATGAACGGACCTGATTTGATGGTGATGGCGGCGGCCTCCTCGGGCGTCTTGGTGTAGTGCTGCTGGGTGTAGAGCACGTCCACGGAGTCGCAGTCGGACACGATGTATCTGCAGCCAGAACCAAACATGGATATATCATCAGAGATTCAGAATGTACATGGTCTTCACTGAAACTAACTAGCAGTGCACCATTTTGCGACATGAGTAGGGCAAGATGAGGTACCCGTTGAGCTTCCAGTCTCCTCTGATGACTCCCTCAAGGAGGTCCTTGTCGGCGCAGGTGGGCTTCCCGTTCACCTTGTTGTAGGAGCACATGACGCTGGCCACATTGCCGTCCAGCACGCAGCTCTTGAACGGCGGCTGGAACGTGTCGTCCAGGTCCTGCTGCGACACCTGAATTTCACAAACAAACACACAAGGAAAAACTGTTACAGGCTTGCAGTTGTCTGCCATTAATTTGCGTTTTTCTTTCTACTTGTCAGTTTACAGCTTGTAGTGTGGATCTTGAGAAAGCTTGCCATGTTGCTGCTCTCACATTATGCTGGAGGGGCGCATACAAGTGAGTAGTGACTATATTTTGAGTACTTTTGAGCACTGATTGCAGGCAGCAGGCTCACATGCACGATATCTAATACGACACCCATGATTAGGCGCGCGCCATTATATAACTTTATCTTCTTAGTGTTCACAAACTAAAATACACACAAGAAACAAATGACTCTGCGACTGTTTATGTCCTTTCAGAATTATAGAACACGCACCGCCGTACCCTTGATGCACACTTACTACTCCAGTAGTAAACTGGATTAGATTCTGGGACAAGGGCTCCCAGACGCTGCCAGAGAGGTGCAAATGCAGCATTGTTTTATGGGTGTTGGGCGATGGGTATTTGTCTGCCCGGATCTGCCATTTTTCAGTGGAACTGCAACCACCAGGATCTGAGGTGTTAACAACTCGCAACTAGCTTTTCTGTGTCCACCTACACGTGTCCAGACATTCCCTAATTCCTTAGTTAAGTGTACAATGATTAAGCTAGAAGTGTCTTGCATAATTTACTAAATTTGCAGTGGAGTGGATGAGGGTGCAAACTATTGCAACTAGCAGTAGAAACCAGCATGTTGTTGTCAACCAAAAGGGCAGTAATTTTACTACAAAGAACGGGGCTAATAGAGAAACTAACGATGCTGCTTGTCGGTGCATTGATTCAAGCTATATCTAGCTAGCTACCAATAAGAAATGGCGATGGGTCGATTAGTAATAAATTGACCAAAGGGAAGTAGGCCTTGCCGACGCGCTTTTGTCAGTCAGTAGTGTACTACTGGGTACAGCAAGCTAGCACACTCATTTACTCGCACGTCAGAGAGAGACGCAGAGCAGTCCACTAAAATCCGGTGCAGAACGGCAAGCATTCATCGCCATCCAGCCAGGCAAAGTAACCCAAAATAAGCTAGCTACGCTGAAGTGAAGCGAGCGAGATTATTATTCTTAGTGAGTTGGTCATGGTAGCAGTGGGAGTACCTTGGCGTCGAAGGTGTATCGCTCGACGCCCTTCCAGTTGTCGACGTCGTAGGCGGTGTAGTGCTTGCAGCAGGCGGCGACCTTGAGCGCGCCGTCGGTGACGCCCGCCGCGCCGGCGTCCTGGAGCCCCTTGACGTATCCGACGGCGTACTTGCTGGCCAGCAGCGGGTCCTCGCCGGGCGTCTCCTGGCCGCGGCCCCACCGCGGGTCCCGGAAGATGTTGATGTTGGGGCTCCAGAAGGTGAGCCCCGCCAGCCCCACGTTGTGCATCGCCCGCGCCTCCGTCGACACCACCTGCATTGCATTCCCCAACCAAATCACACATGGTAGAAAAACCGTCAGAGTTAATCCGGACGACGACTCATGCATGCACAGGTCGGCACGGTGCGCTCAAGTGGTAGTAGCTGGGAAGCAGTGGATGGTGCTATGGTAGGTGCAACCGAATGGAGGAAAAAAGAGTAATGTCGGACGGACAGCAGTCACTGCCTGCTGGTTTCTTGCGACTTGTGAGAACCCTAATTTGGTGGGAAAAATAAACCGATCAGTCCATTCTAGCTTAGCCTAGCCTAGCTTAGCTTAGCTTAATCAACTTGTTAATCTCCAAAACGGCATAAAAAAATCCAGGCATCTGCTACAGAACCAGCATCTGCTGCCTACAAGCATGCTGAAACGAGACTTTTCCCAAACTCGACGAGGACAAGAGCTAGGTGGTGGAGTCTAGGGTGATTTGCACTTGAAAGAAAAGAAAAAGCTGCATGATATGGGACCTCAAAGGCTCAAAAACTCCCGTCTACTGCTACCAGATATTATTGATGGGGCACTCTTTTCTGAATTAATCCCCACAAGGACAGCGACGCCTCAACAAGGAACGGAGAAAAATCTCAAGAGAAAGGCATTTTCCTTCCTGACAGGCACGTACGTGCTCACCGCTAGCGTCCAATCAGTGCAAATCCACGGACGGAAGGACAGTATCATCTCGGGTGGAGTGGAGATAAAACAGCAAGAGGACCCCAATCCTCCATGTCCCTGCACTGTGCGCACACATGGAGAGTCGTGGAGGAGCACTGTGCAGTGTGGCCCTCCGTGATACACTGGACCTAATTGTGTGATTCCTTCAGCGCGTATTATTACTGGTCCAGTACGAAGTGTGAATGTTCATTTGAGAGAGAAGATTTCACATGGGCAAAGCACCGGAATGATAAATTCCGGTGGTGGGGCCGGGTCCCGGCGGGCGGCAGTCTGGTCCTCGCTGCCGCGCCAGGACCAACTTGCCCGCTGCTGCTTTGCTGCGTACAGTACAAATTCCCGTGACGCTCATCACGTCGTAATTCGCGGACGTACGGCGTGGCGCGGCGCGGCGGCAGGACCTCGCAGCGTTGCCATTTTTAACACTTCAGATTTACCCTACCCTACCGGTGTTAATTTTAGTTACTACTGTTAGTGTCAGTGCAACGTGCCAGCGTGTGCGCTAATGATGCGGCAGCACCATGGTGGTACTGATTAGTAGGGCTGCACGCTCCTGGATCTGCATCGCTTTGTTACTCGGAGCAGAGCAGCTCAGAGGAGTGCATCTCGTCATGGCTGGTGCGTGCCGTGTAAAATACCGCTGCCGCTACTGAAACCTACTCTACCTATCTATTGCTGCGAGCGAGTGGCTATCATATCAATCATCTCTTCTCCACATGCATGCCGCCGTTGATTTGGACTACAACACAAAATGTACTACGTGCTTCTGTAGTAGCACCAGCATCTCTCCATGGCATGGCATGGCATGGCACGGCAAGGAAGAAGCGAAAACGCATGCATACTCCTCCCTCCCGTTCCCGTACTATACTTACCGCTGTACGCTAGCTTAGACTGAGCAAAAGTATTCCTGCCGGTAGGAAAAACGCATCGCATGCTACGGCGCCGGCGCTGCTTTTCACAACAGAACACGGTAGGTTATTAGCAGCAGCGTTAAATGCATGCCGCGCGTCGCCAATGGCAAGCAAAAGTCGCCGGCGGGCGGGCGGAAAGGCACCATGCGGACGGCCGGCCCGCCGGACGGAATACTGTAATCCACAACCCGTATCCAATGCAGTACCAAACGGCATCGCACGAGCTAACGGAAAGACGCAAAAGCAAGGCACAGCATTCCCTGATCCCCAGCTGCACCCATCGAATCTCCGCTCCCCAATCCACCACCACCAACCCGCACTCACTCGCCCGCCAGAAAGCTCGCCGGTGCAAGCAACCGCAATGCGGCCGGCGGCGGAGGAGCAAACATTCGTATACTTCCTTTTCGCCGCCGGTGCAAGTAATGGCGATCGAAACAAAACAAAACGAAACAGGGGAGCGAGGTGGACCGGGTGACAGACTGACCTCGCCGATGGCGCGGAAGAGGGAGGCGTTGAACGACGCGGCGGTGAGGATGGGCTGCGGGAAGCTGGTGGCGCCGGGCACCAGCGGCGAGAACCGGGTGCCGGGCCCCACGTAGGACACCCCGTGCAGCGCCTCCGACCACCACTCGTACGCCGGGATGCCCAGCCGCCCCAGCGCCGCCTGCTTGTTCACCAGGAACCCCACCTTCTCCGCCAGCGTCAGCCGCGACACCAGGTCCTTGGCGCGCGCCGACGCCGACGCCTTCCGGTTGCAGAACCCGTACCCCGCCAGCGTCGCGTTTGACGCGTCGCACGCGAACACCGGCGTCTGCGCCTCCGCCACCCTCACATTGCCGCCCCAGCTCAGCATCACCGTCGCCACGAGCAGCAGCAGCACGGCCAGGAACGGAGGACGCGCCGCCGTGGCCATTGCTGATAGCTAAGCTAGGCCTCCTCTCCGTCCTCTGCCAAGTACTGGCACTCGCAGTGGCGATATATAGAGTGGTCTGGTGGTTGCGCGCCGAGAGCGTGGCGTGGGCGTGGGCGTGGGCGTGGGCGTGAGCTGGAGCGGCCCGTGAGGGGGACGGCGGTGGCGAGGGCTTTGTTTTCCCCGTCCGCTTCCACTGTTCTCGCAATTTGTGGTTTGTACTCTACCCAGCCCGTGAGCGATGCCGTTCTTGGAGCCATCCGTCCATGCATTCGTTTCAACGCGCCTCGCTTCTTCTTCCCCCTCTGCCTACGTTGCCACAGCAACCAGAACCCCACAAGTCGGTGCCGTTTCTTCGCCACGAAAAACGTGTATCATCTATCGTGGCGAACAAAGTCCGCGCGTTTCCAGAATTTGTGACTTGAATTTGGTTTCTAGAACGAGTTTGAACGGCGGTGCGCTGATTCAGATGTAGTACCAGTACAAACACTTTACACTTCCTCCGGAGACAATGTGGTAAAGCGGCAGAGGATAAAGGTGCCACTTTGAGAATCTCAACGTGGTGGATGAGGGTCGATGGATGGATGATGGGTGCCGGTGGTTAACGAAAGCAAACAGGGGTTGGAAAGCTGCTTTTGCCTTGAACGTACGTACTCTAGATGCGATCTGGTTAATTACTCCCAGCGGTGAAAGCAAGGTATACTGGAAGGCGGTCAGGAAAATCGATCTTGTTCTGTTAGGTGGGGGGTCTGGCCTCTGGGACTGGGGCTACGTTCCAATGCTCGTGTCGCCTCACGCGTGATGGGCGGCTGATCACCAGGACCATCGGTGGTTACGCATACCCTTTTCGTCTCGTCGGTCACCCGCAGGCCGTACGTACGTGTTCATACAAAATTGAACGGATATACATGCGCTTCAATCAATGATGCGTTCCTCTTCGGCGTCCGTCCACGAGATTTAGATCATGCTATCCTTCAGATCACGCGAATCGCCGCCACCAACACACAGCACTCGTTCCTCCACCCTCTTTCAAATTCACAAGAAACAAATGCAGACCGAGCTTCAGAACGTGTGCTAACTCTTGGGATTAGCATGGGCCATGTGCTAACTCTTCTGAATCTCTGGCGTACGTACATGTCGTGATCAAGTCAAATCCCATTCTTATCCATCGCCATGTCTCGTGATTGATACATGTTCATATACCTCGATAGCAACACATGTCGGAATCACGTGTGCTAATTAACTCCTGTGATTAGCTCCGGGCACGCTGAGGTTACCCGGCGACCTGCATGCTCATCAAAGAGATCTTTGTCCACGACACCGGGCGAAATTACGGGCAGCAGGTGGTGGTTTCCCTACGGAGGAATGCCGAATCAGGGGGCGATGCCTGCCTTGCTTTCCCCGGCAACCCGATCGGTCCCGTCGTCGTCGATCTCGCCGTCGCCGGTCAATATGCGATGCCGGTACGGTGGTGCTACGTACGTTTGGTGGCCTTTCACTTTAGGGAAGGAAGGAAAACTACTCTTTTGGCTAGTTTTACCTGCACTGCACGCTCGGTTTGGACGCCGATCGGTCGACGATCTCTTGCGTCGGGAGCACGAAGGGTGCGCTCGAGTAGTGGCTTTCCATTAGCGGGAATGCGTAACGGAGCTTCAGGTTGGGAAGATTGCGTGGGTACGACGCCGACATGCCGGGATTGATCGAAAGGCATCAGGGTGCGGCATTGCAGTTGCCGTGCAGGTGCGGCGGGGCTGATGGGATCGTTGGGGTTGTCGGGGGTGCTGGATGCGGCTGCCATGGGAAAATGTCAACGGAAAGTATGCTGGAAATTCATGCGCTTTCGTTTACAACCGGCCCCGGGGAGAAAAAGAAAACAATCTCCACGGGAAGTGGCTTGAAGGACTCAAGAACTTTGTGCCTCTTTTGAAAAGGCGCAAGCGTGTGACCCTACATGCATATAGCGAATGCCCATTATAAGAAAAATCTGCAAATATAAGGCATCTCCAACGCCGTGTCGTAAATCGGACACACTATACATCCAACCCCTCTTGTCCCTCCCTAGAAAAGAAAAACCCTCTTGTCCCTCGTGTCCCGTGCCCGCGTCCACTAAAGGAACCAGTCTCATCCCTCGCGGCGCCTCCTCCAGGGCGACCGAGGGCGCTAACCTTAGCCACCACCGCCGCCCCATCTCCCCTCACCGTCCCTAGAGGCCAACGGCGCTAGCAAAGGAGGACATTATCAAGTTGCCTATTCGGCCAATTAACCAACACATAAAGCATATCTGGCCAAATGATCAACACATATAACAACTTTACTTGCTCTGTGATTTGTGCACCACTTTGCCGCCGATTTTATGAGTGCATTGACATGGTTGCAATACTTATTGAAGGATTCTTGGGTGGTTAACCATCAAATGGGTGAGCGACTCTGGCGTATAATCTTGAATTGCTTTCATGCGGTAGGGATTGAAGTTCTTGAGCTCATGGAAGCAAGTGTGAACATTCGAGGCAAAAGGTTGAGCTCCTTCTCTCCATGCCTTGAAAAGGGTCAACAGTTGTGGCGGACCAAGCATCACAAAACAATTTGTCCTCCCTCAAATTGAAAGTTTCTCCCCTACCATTATTCCTTGGGTTGGCACCGATCGACCGATCGTCCGGATCAAGGCCCGTCTGCTCGGTATACTAGTTCAGCTGCTGAGTGGACGACTCCGGATGCTAGGTGTGCATGTTCGGTTGCTCGGTGTACAGCTTGACTAGGAGTCATCCACTTATCCGTCCTTGAAGCCACCTGTGTCGTGGATGATGACTAACATCTGCCCATGATCAGTCGTTGTTGCGCCCGGTTGAGACATGTGAGCAAACAGAGAGTGGGCACCCAGTTGATCCACGCCCGATGTCCGCGACCGGATAAGTTGCAGTGATCCACGCCCGACGTCCGCGACCAGATAAGCTGCTTGCTCCCTGGTCCTTTGGACTCGGCGGCGCGCATTGCGGGTTGAAAAGTTGAACTTACAGGCGGCGACCACCTTTGAATCCTCATCCTCTGTCTCGGAAGACACTCCAAACGGGTCCATCAGTGGCCGACAATGAAAAGGGCGGAAATAGGATGGAGGGCGGCGGTGATCGGCTAGAGAGGCGGGGGTGTTAAAACAATGCGGGCGTGGCCAAATGGACGGGCTATTGACAGGGGTTTGGATGGGTCGGAGTTGTCGTAGTCCTATGTGACGGAGGTCCGGAAACCCACAAAACTTTTCCAGCTTTGCATCCGGTTTGCAAGAATTCGATGTGCGGACACGTCCATGAACATATGGGGCACCATGTTGGACGGCTAAAATGTTCCGGAGGCTCCGATCCGAACGTTTTCGATTGCGCTGGATCTGGTGATCCGGATCCCGACCCGATCGTGCCGGCACGCTGCCGATGGAGAAAAGATGCACCGCGACAAGAGAGCGCGCGCGCCCGCCCAGCAATGGGTGCACGCACGTGATACCAGGACGGCAGGATGGACGGGAGGGACACGACCAGAACACGCGATTCCAGTTCTAGCTAGGCACCGCCATTTCTCGGAACCACCACCGCTGCCAGCAGAAAAGCAGAGGAGTGCATGTGCATGCCCACACGCCCCAGTGCCCCACGGCGCCGTCCTGGAAGCCAGAACTGGGCGCGGTTGCTCGTCCAAGATCCCGTGACTCGCTCAATCGCGTCCTAGGTAGTGGTAGGACCGTAGGAGTGTGTATGTACATGCGGCGTGCCGATACGGTGCCAGCCAAGAGCCAATACGTCCATCGCCGCGGCCGGCCGGTCACGGGCGCGTGCCTTGGCATTGTCCGCGCCGTTCGTACGTTGTACTGCGCGCCGGGCGCCGCGAGCCAAGACAAGGCTGTATGTTTGTATGTATGTATGACTCCGTGCAGTGCAGTAGGGACTAGGACCGCGCACATACGGGTTGGGTTGAGCTGGTCCTACGGCGGCAAGGAAGATTGCCTAGCTTCGCATCGATCAGTCGAGTTTTGTTTTTACTAGCATCGATCAGTCGCACATACAGAGCCTACTGCATGTTTTACCTTGGACGAAAATGATTTTCAGTTTACAATGAACAGTGTGTGCACCGTTCACTATATGAAATAAATAATTTTCACTTTGTTTTTCTGTAGCTCGCGAATCAACGGTTTTTTCTCCTGAAAATTTACACACATATAGCACACATCCATATGTCAATGTGTGGATTTTTTTTTTGAGACTTGCATCTTCAACTCTTGAAACCGGACAATTCATGGAACCGTGACGAGCAGTATGAGGGAGTATTTAACCAAAAACTACCACAATTCATGGAACCGTGACGAAAAACTACCACTTTATGATTTTGTGCGAAAAACTACCACTTTTTTCCTAAACCGTGGCAAAAAAAACTACCAAATCTGAAAAGAGCCCGATTTGGCTCTTTTAAGCGCGTTTCTGACAGAGTTGGCCCACACATAAGTGGGCTAAAAAAGCAATCGGCTCCCTGTTTTCTTTTAAAGCAATAAAGTCCTTGCGAGGCCCAGTACGACGAGCCCATCCATGGCGTGCTCCTCCACCAGGACGAGGACATCGACCCCTCCCTCTATAACGCGCTTGGCCGCTGCGCCCCTCGTCGAGCCCCCGTGGCACGCTTGGCCGCCGACACCTAGCCGGGCGCCCGTAGCCGAGCCCAGTGGCCGCGCGCCCGTGGCCGCATGCCTGGCCTTGCCGC
>NC_057799.1:616240235-616258479 GCF_018294505.1 Triticum aestivum | reverse complement strand
GGGCGCCCCGCTCTCTGCCCGCGCCCCGGCCGTGTCCACCCGAGCGACGCCGCCGTGGACCACGAGAAGGATTCCATCGAGCTCCTCCTCGCGCGCCGCTGCATCGAGCGAAACGGCCCGTTCCTCGGCATCTGCCGCGGCTCGCAGGTGCTCAACGTCGCCTGCGGCGGCTCGCTCTACCAGGACGTCGGGCACGGGCACGCCAGCACGCGGCGGCGGCGGCGCATGCACGCAAGCCAGCCGGCCGGGGGCCTCGCAAGGACGGGATTGCTTTTTTAAAAAAAAGACCCGATTGCTTTTTTAGCCCGCTTATGTGTGAGCCAACTCTGTTAGAAACACGCTTAAAAGAGCCAAGTCGGGCTTTTTTCAGACTTGATAGTTTTTGTCACGGTTTAGGAATAAAGTGATAGTTTTTCGCATAAAATCGTGAAGTGGTAGGTTTTGGTTAAATACTCAGTATGAGGAGAACGTGGGCGCGGAAGCCTCCGGCGAAGTGGCATTGCTCCCTGACGACCTCCGCAAGGCAGCTCTGTTGCGGTGTCCCCCAGCGTGCCGCCCGCGCCGTCGAAAACGAGCTCGGTTGCTTGAGCAGGACGACAGCAGCAACGCGTGCGCTGGAGCGGGAGCTCATGGCCACGCGTGCACCGCCACACACCGGCTTGCCGGTCACCGTCCGTTGGCTGCATGCACCGCTGCGAGCCACCGCTCGAGCTGCCGCACAGTTGTCGTCCGCCCCGCGTTGCTCGTCAACACCCCATCCGCGCCTTGAGTCCTTTGACCAAGCTCGCCGTGCCGAGACATTGTTGGCCCTGCTGGCCGTCGCCACCGGATCCGTCCCTTGTCCAAGCTCGCTGTGCCGAACCGTCCTCGTCCTTACTGGCCACGCCGATGCATGCAGGGGAAGCCGGAGGTGTCGGAGCCTCGGAGGAGATCCATCGTTATGGTCAGGAGAGCAGCATGGCCATGCGAGCGCACGTACACCACCTGTTCGATGTTTTGCCTCAATGGAGTTCACATGAGCGCTACGTGTGTTTTCGTTTTCTTTTCTTCTTTGTACCTAAAAGCTTGGTCACGTGTCACTTTGGACTGGTAAAAACCACGTTCAGTCAGCATGATACTGCTTGAGGGATAAAACTTGTCCGGTTTCAACAGTTGGGGGGGTAAATTATCCGGTTTTGTAGTTGAGGGATGAAATTTAGACTTCGTCAAAAGTTGAGGGACAAAAATACACTTTTCTCTTTTTTTTTGGAACCTTTTGAAACTTTGAAATGCGGATTTTGAATGTTTCAAATGCTCCATGGAGCCCGAGCACTAAAATGCCGCACTCACTTGTGCACGCCCACCACCCTTGATCAAATTATGATCGGGACATTTCCCCGGTATGTCTAAAGAACGCGCATGTTTGCCGCGGGATGGGAAGGGTAGGCAATAGCAAGCAAGAGCCAAACTCACGAGAGAGAAACAAATGCAGACGACAGCAATTCGTTCGCAAACCTTGTACTCCATCCGTTCTTAAATATAAGCCTTTTTAGAGATTTCAAATAGACTATAACATACGGATGTATATAGAGATATTTTAAAGTCTAGATTCACTCATTTTGTTCCGTATGTAGTCCTTTGTTGGAATCTCTAAAAAGACTTAGATTTGCGAACAGAGGGAGTAAAACATAGACGCAAAACAATCCATACATGTTCCTTCAGACTATCACAGGTACGCATGCCGCAGGCACTTGTCCTTAGCATCTGTCGTCTGATATGAGGTGGCACATTCAGGAAAAAAGGATGACCCCAGGCTGCAATCAGTCATGCAGCGTCACCGGAGCTCAGGTTCAGGCTTCAGCTCCCGGCCGCCCGGAGAAGGCAACGACAACAGATTAACAACGGCTAATGGTTTTTGTGTTCGTAGTGGTGGCTGCACTCGTGTCATCTATGGTGCTCGTGGCGGCGGTGGTTGGTCCGTTCCTTTGCTTTGCCATGGACAGCACACCCACACCCACAGTTTTTAAAGGAAATTTGTGCATTCGAACTCCACTTCTTGTAGCCATCTGCGTGCCAAGTACTATGAGATACTATGAGTGGCGTTAGTTATGCTCTCTCAATCAGTCGAAGTATCCTCTCAGCAAAAAATCAACCGAAACATGAACGCGTTGGGTTCGGTTAGTTTGCCAGACGCGGCAAACACTTCGCCCTCGAACATTTTTCTTTTCAAATACTCGAACAAGTATATGGGTTTCTTAATGCTATCCGGTTCGAAAATAACATACGCCTCGCCAGGCCACTTTTTGAGTTGTTCACGGCCTCGTATCGCACCACTTGCATAGCCCATCAATGTATGGTTACCCCAGCACTTTTTTTCATTTTTGCGAACTTCCCTGAAATTGCGGACTTTTACAAGTCTTGATTTTTTTTCAAATTCAGGATTTTTTCTTAAATTTGTGAACTTATTTTTTTCCAAATTTAATGAACCTTAAAAAAAATGAAATTCTTATCCAAACTGGGTGAATTTACTCAAATTTGTAAAAAATCCCCCAAATTTCACAATTTTCTAAAATTCATGAACATTGTTTTGAAGTCATGTTTTTCTTCTTTCAAATTCATGACATTTTTTTCATTTTTTCTTTTCATGGTTCTTTGTGAACATTTTCTAAAAGTCAACAGTCAACGGTCAGCTGTGGACCGACCAACAACGACCGATCAACCTCGACCAGAGAACAGGGAAAACTGGAGGTCCCGATCGAACACTCACCTCCTTGTGTTGGCCGGATCACGAGGGGTGCTTGTGAGCGCTTGTTAGGCCCTGTACAATGCAAGGTGTTTGGGGTTTAGGGTTTAGGTGTTTGATAGATAGACAAATTTTAAAAATGGTGTTTGATAGATAGACAAATTTTAAAAATGTTCAGAAAAACGTTAGAAATTTTTAAAAATGTTGCTATTTACATAATAATGGGGATTTCGAAAAATATGTTCACACTTTTTTCTTCATGTTTTCCAAAGTTCTTCAGAAATTAAAAAATTTCACGTTTAAAAAATGCTAAAAATATTTAGAAAATTCGAGATTTAAAATACTTTTCGCTTTTGAAAAATATTCAATTTTTTTCAAAAATTATTCCGTGAAAAATGTTCGCGAATTTGAAAAATGTTGTGACTCGAAAATTATTTATTGAATGAGATTCGAAAATAATTCGGTGAAAAATATTATTATTATTGTGTATTCATGAATTTGACAAAATTACAGTGAACGAGATTTTTGAAGGGAGCAATGTTTACACAGCACCACTTGATTCAGCTCGTCAGCGTGGGCCATCAGGCCTTCTTTACACTGCTGGGCCTCGTCCCCGCCCATGGCGGTCCAGACCCTTTCGCAGAACCAGGCCTGAATAGCTTTCCCCCAGGGAGAGCACACGCAGTAGCCGCCTAACCCCTGTCTACCAGCCGCCGGCGGCGGCCGTCGAGTCCGCGGTTCTTGCCTCCCGCGGCCGTCTGCTAGCTCCGCGAACCTCGCATCTTTCGAGGGATAACAGGGACGCGGTAGGGATGGCGGAGGAGGTGCATCTGGGCCTGCCGGGGCCCTGGGCGGAGGACTACCGGGAGAAGGCCGACCACTACACCACCAAGATCGGCGGGGTCCCTGTATGTCGTTGCCAACTTGATGTTCTCTTCTCCATCTCTTCTTCAATTTCGTTACCAGAGATGAAGCTATGCTGCTCCTTCTCTTGGGAAGTTGGAAATAAGCTCTCTTGTTATGCTACAAGTTCCAATGTGTTCTAGGACCAATTTTATCTCCTGTTACTCCCCAAAGGTGGAACAATTTCCCCAAGGGGAGGCTATTGCTAGCTCATGTTTAAGTAATTTTTTGAATCTTGTTCTGCAGGATTGGCCAGCCGAGGATGTGGGGGCTGAAGCTGAATTACTCCAATGCAAATTGTGTGGAACCAGGCTCTGCCTTGTTGCTCAGGCGAGTTTCTTATACTTTTTGGCTAAGAATGTTAAGAGCTGAAGCATGTTCTGATAGACGTCCATATAAGGGAATGGAGTGCTATGAATTTATCATCTTTGGACCTATGTTACAGACTTACAGTGCCCTAAATTCGTGTAGCATACTAGCTTGTTTCTATGATGGTACCCAATACCTCTATCCAGCACTAGTAGTTTTGCCATGTTTTTCTTATATGTGTGTGGTAACTTCAGGTTTATGCTCCTCTTGCGAAGCTTAACATTGAAGAGCGGACACTGTATGTTCTTGTTTGCCCGATGCCAAAATGCAGCCCTAACCCCCAAAGGCAAGTATGTGTCACTTACCATCGGTAGTTTGGCACAATTACATGTTACTCATATATTCGGTATGATTTGAGGTTTGTTTGTCTGACCTTTGGATTTATTTGCTTCTTAAAGTTGGAAGGTCTTAAGGGTTCAGAAGTGCCATGGTGGTATGCAATCAAATGATAATGGGGACGGGTCAGTCCGAAGTAAAGAAAAGGTTTGCTCAAATGAGCCAACTCCTTCATATTCTGCGGGAAAACATAATGAAGAAGAAAACAAGAGTTCCAACAGCAATGATGATGATTTCGATTTAGATGCCTTGGCTGCAGCACTCGAGCAGGCCGCAACGGTGGCATCCAACACAAAGAAGAAATACAAATCAAAGCGTGCTAATAATGTCCCTAGAAAATGCGCTGCAGTGAAGGAGAAAGTAAATGACCTGAGTATACCAGGTGAGGGAAATCTCTGCAGAACTCATTACCGTAAGATCCAAGTGTTTTTGTCTCATGAAATTTTCTTTCTGCAGTTCTTCCTTGTTTCTATATCTATTACGATAAGGAACAATCGAGGGGAAAAGCCAGTGTAGGTTCTAGTAGCTATGAAAAACTTTTGGCAGAAGAGATGATGGACATGGGTAATGATGAAGAAGAAAAATGGGAAGGAGAAAAGTATGAATATGATAAAGCTCCTGGGGCCGACAGAACTTTCTTAAAATTTAAGAAACGGTTGGATGCATATCCTCAACAATGCTTTAGGTAGAACTCATCATGTCCTTGCTATTATTTATTATATCATGCTTTTCTCTAAGTATACACCTATTTTAGTTTCAGAACCTGATTCGATTTTTGGTGTCTAATTACCTGCAGGTATTCATGTGGTGGTAGTCCACTGTTGCCTACAACTAACTCACAAGATGTTGGCACATGTAAGCTTTGTGGTTCACAACGCCAATATGAACTTCAACTGATGTCCCCATTATCATATTTTCTCGACCAAGCTGGTGATGGTTCCTCAAATTGCGCACCTAATGCCTGGACTTGGCTGACTCTTGTTATCTACACTTGCTCCAAGGTCTGATCTTAATTTTCAACTTATTGATATTAACTAAATGATGAAGTTCAAGGATCTGTCGAGGCTTCTGCAACATTTACCTTAGAATTAGTCATATCGCTTCAAAACTTGATAAATGTGTCCAGTGTACATCTGCTTTTGGATAATAAATAACTGAAACATTTATTAAGTTAAAATATTGTACCATCAATTAAAATTTGTGATGTGTAGAGATTCATGTATCCAGATTGATGTTCCTTTTTCATTGCTAGAATGAACTGATAAGAAATAATACATGTCAGGTAAAAGACTTCCTGGAAATAATTCAGCCTAAATTTAGAGCCTCGACGGCCCTGCTTATTCAGCAGTCAAATACCAAATTGACACCAAATTCATATGGGGTAGTTTCTGATTTAGTATGATCCACATGAACAGAATGAACAGGCACATGAAACTCCAGATGTATAGTGAGAAGTTGCATATTAGAAGTTTTCCCCATTTTTTTTCTTAAGACTTACAAATGAAAATGGGTTGGCTATCTTCATTTTTTATGTAGTCAGCTTATTTTTGTTGTACTTTGGAGTACACCATATGCCTAACAATAATCTACTGTGCGTAGAGTTGCTGCCCTTCGTCTTGCGGTGGAAAACCAGGCAATTGCTGCTGGGGAGTAGTGGAGGAGGAGATAATGATGCAGGAGGATGAAGCATGTAACGCGTGATGTGTTTAGTAACTACTGTAGTCCAAACCATATTTGAATACTGTTTTCCCTTTATCGTGTCGTTAAGCTATCTGTAATCTTGTGTGTTTTCATTGTTCTTGTACTCTGTCAATTTGACGAGTCAGTTTTGTAGGACTCCACCGAAGTACCAAACTTGTTAATAATAGTTCGTCTCGAATTTTCTCGTGGTGTAACTATCAGGATGGAATGATTATGTGAACATTATTGGAAGTTAAATTCTAAATGTTGAGTTTTAAAAATAATACACAAGTGGCACATCCAGGAGACCGTGAAACAACCATATACCATTGAGCTATACATTAAGCGAAACACCAGGGCTTTCAACTTGTTCACAGGTGCAAAAGGCATGTCATTGTCCTCCTCTTGCTTCCATCAGATCATTGAGCAGGCCTTTGTCCTCCTCTTTGATTCTATATATGATGAGTTTGTCCTGTAATTCTAAATCATGCAAGTGTTTTATTTGCTTGCCATTGGTTTCATGTATAATTAGAGCACAATGAGCTTCAATAGAAAGGGAAAGGAATTTGGGTATGTGAGACTGTTTGAATGCACCTGTTTGTTTCTGCTCTATGTTGGCGCATGGTATAAACAGTGCATCCCTCTAAAGGCTCTCCAAGAGTTGATGTGCTTCAGAATTCGATTGCGCCGGGCTGAAAACGTCAACATAGAGGAGAGGAGCAGGATGAGCAGGGCGTGTGGTGGATGAGCCCATCGTCTTGGGATTGTTCATGTTAGAATGCTTTGTGATCAGGTGGACACCGCAGCAACCGCAGCCACCATGGGCGCGGTCGGGAAGGAAGGCTAGAGACGTGTGCTGTTTCTTTTATCTCTCGTTGTGTATTTTTATCTCCCGTTGCAACGCACGGGCATGTTTATATTAGTATAAAAATAAGTAGAAACCTAACAACTAACATGCACAACAGAGAAGAAAAATAGCAATTCATTTTTCATTTTTTAGCTCACTGGCCATCCGCTCACAGTTTCGGATTTAATACCAATATTTTATCAACAAAACCAAAAAATCGGTTTAATACCAATATTTTACCAACAAATCGAAAAAATGTAACTGGTTGGTGTGTTTTTTTTTTGGGAAAGGGAGTGTGTGCCAGTTGTCTATTTCAAGAATAGATTGGATATGTCCAGTTGCACTAATAAACTTTTTCGGATAAATAAGAAAGAGTGCACGATCTCGATGAATTACTTCCGAATGAATTTAGAAATCATATGGAAGAACCATAGCATTTGGCACTTATTGGTAAATCAATTTGATTAATTCTCTATGAACACTTACTCCTCTCTATCCCATCATTGATCTGCTGCTATTATGATTGTTTAAACCATTGTGGAGTAGTTGCTGCTATTTCATTACTGAGTGTATGAGTGGTGCATAGTGTTGAATATGTACCCTGAACATATGTTTAGAACCATGGATGGACCTTTCTCACTTATGTTTGTCCTCTGTTCTTTGTTGTGGCGTGTTCTAGAGAGAGATCGACCCTCCTTCCGTGCCCCCTCCAGATCGCGGTGGCTACTGTTGTGGCGAGCAGCAGAGGCACGAGAGCTTGGGAGGGAGCAGAGGAGCTTTTAGGGAAGTTCCTTGAGAAATTCATTGGACCTGTGAACGTGTGGGTGGCAAGGAAGGGAGGTAAGCTCAAAGTGAAGGATGAGTACAACAATTAAAGGGTATTCTTCACCTCTTGTTTTCCTTTAGATATTGCATTATAAACTGAATTAATACAAAATTCAGAGTTTAAATAAATCTTGACTACTTCTAGTATGGTGATAAATTAGATTCTAAAGATCTAATAAATGTACAATTTTCTGTAGCGTACATGTATAAAAACCCTAAGAACTGATATAGCCTATTTCAGTATTTCAATGCTCACCTGCAACTGCTTACTGCCAAAAAAAATTATTGGCGGGATAGGTCTGCCTACATGTTCCTGTTGTTTCCACCCTCTCTCATATATGTTTCTCTTGTTTCCATAATGAGGCATTGATTGCAGCATTCAAGCAGTTCATTTTGTTGAACTTATCAAGTCAAGTATGCTGAAATTTTTCCAAATTTCTTTCTTTTTTGTCACTGAACAGAACATATATCTTTGTTTTGTTGACATAGCTGTCGTTTCGGTCTCCGGCTGGTGGCCTCTCGCGCTCCCCTGGTTGGCCTATGGCTCCAGTCATGTGATGTTCGACATTGGCTACAACTCCCAAGGTAAATTCTCCGTTTCCCCTCTCTACTTCGAGCTATGGCTACTCTGTGTGCTAGCCATCTAGCCCAAATGTTGATGTTTGTGCCTTTGTGGTAATTTTGGTATGCCGGTAATGTCATGTTGTGCTTCGGCCATTGAGCTGGGGTCAGTTTTGTAGTGATGGACTAGAATTGGAGCTGAGCTACTTGTGGGCTTTCTGTCATGCTGCTATTGTTCTGGGCTGTGGTCTTTGGTAAATGCCCTTGTTTGGATGTGGATGAGATGCTAGGGTTTAGGCTTCCTGTCCTCTGTATGCCATGGTTTATTATAAGGTTTCTGGTTATGCCTAGATAAATTTCCTCTATGATTGTTGTGGTCAGGCCATAGTTGGAAACTCAGCCGATTCGACATCAACACACCCTTCTCGAGATAACGAAGTTGGAGCTTCAAGCCCGCAAACAATAGGGATCGGATTTTTACTCCCATCCACCTCCCACATCGAATACTGCCCAAGTAATTCGGGGCCTTCCGATGTCTGAGATCTAGCCTACGTGCAACAACTACCTGACGAAACAGTCACGCAATTCTGGGCCAGGTTCATGTTTGTTAAGAACAAAATACCGGGCTGCCGTGACTCAGATATAATAGCAACTTTTTAGCATAATTGCAAAGACAAAGGCATTCTAAAAGCCCTCGCCCGGCGCTGCGTCCATACGTTCTTCGAGTTGTCGGATCTGGTGTCAAAAAATTTGCACCATTGAGGACGCCTGGCTGGCTCAAGAAGATCAAGTAGATTTAATCTGCGTTGGAAGCATGAAGTGTGACAGGCACGCACTCTGGCCGGCTCACATCAACTGACCAACCTCAGACAAAGAAGAAACCCATCGCAAGATTCAAGACCGCCTTTGACGGCATGCTGGACAAACCATGCCCTATCTACTCTGGTCTGCTCATCACCGGCCCAACTCACAGTCATCGAGATTGCTGGGTGGTGAGACAGGTAGCCAAGGGGGGCGAAGCACTCCTTGGAAGCAAAGCACAGGCATGAATTTGGTAGAAGTCCACTGAAGTACCAAACTTGTTAATAATAGTCCGTCCTGAATTTTCTCGCGATGTAACCGCATGGTTGTGTGAATTTTCTAGTAAATGTTGAATTCAAAAATAATAGGCGAGTGGCATATCCAGGAGACCGTGAAACATCCATCTACCATTGTGCTACACAACAACCAAAACAGTAGGGCTTTCAACTTTGTTCATAGGTGTAGAAGGCACTGTCATTGTCCTCCTCTTGCTTCCATCAGATCATCGAGCAGGCGATGCAGATCACGGTGGGAGGATCCTCCTTTCCGCCATGGGCACCTGAGCCTTGGCAGCAAGGCCCATTACCCTGCCCCTAGCCGTGTCCCCTGACCCTCCATGCTGCATGAACTCTGTCAATGTCCATGCCACAGACGCTCCAAATGCCTAGGTATCCGGTGCTCCAAATGCCAGTGCCGCCCAGCCACAGACGCTCCCAGATCCGAAGCACCTCCGCGAGCAGCCTCTCGGTGATGAACTGCTCGAACACCATTGGCCATGTGAGTACCGGCACGCCCGCCGCCACCGTCTTCAAGACGGAGTTCCATCCGCAGTGAGTCACGGAAGTCCTCACCACCGATCAAACAAGGGTGAGCAAAGTAAGCGATAAAAAAAACTTTGCTTTTTGTTCGTTCTATCTATAAGGGGAGAGCATATGAAAAATATAAACATTTTTCCTTTTTTTAGCTTACTGGCCATCCGTTGACAGTTTCCGGTTTAATATCAATATTTTAC
This sequence comes from Triticum aestivum, assembly GCF_018294505.1. Taxonomy (NCBI): domain Eukaryota; kingdom Viridiplantae; phylum Streptophyta; class Magnoliopsida; order Poales; family Poaceae; genus Triticum; species Triticum aestivum. Next base: position 616,248,423 of record NC_057799.1, on the reverse strand, counting down.
CAACAAATCTAAAAAATCTAACTGTGGTTGGTGTTCTTTTTTTTTCTGGATAGGGAGTGTGTGTGAGTTATCTATTTCAAGAATAGATTGGATCTATCAAGTTGCACTTTATAAAAAAATTGGATAAATAAAAAAGGGTGCACGATCTCGACGAATTACTACTTTCAGAAAGCATATGGAAGAACCATAGCATTTGGCACTCATTGGAAAATTAATTTTGATTCTCTACAAACCAAATAGACTTAACCGAAGATGAGTAGAACTTTTCCGTAAGTCTAGGATTTTCTTTAACCAAAATATAAACATTTTTTTTGCGGATAACCAAAATATAAACATAAGTAGAAACCTAACAACTAACATGCACAATAGAGAAGAAAAATAGCAGTCCATTTTTCTTCTTCTTTTTAGCTCACTAGCCATCGGCTGATAGTTTCAGGTTTAATATCAATATTTTACCAACAAATCTAGAAATATATCTGTCGTTGGTGTTTCGGTTTTTTTGGAAAGAGAGTGTGTGCGAGTTGTCTATTTCGGATAAACAAGAAAAGGGTGCACGATCTCGATGAATTACTTCTGAATGAATTCAGAAATCATATGGAAGAACCATAGCATTTGGCACTCATTGGTAAATCGATTTTGGTTCCCTATAAACCAAATAGACTTAACCAAAGATGGTCCTTAAGTCTAGGATTTTTGTTAACCAAAATATAAAAATAAGTAGAAACCTAACAACTAACATGCGCAACAGAGAAAAAAAATAGGAGAGTAAAAAAAAACGGTGGAAGCCGAGATGAAAATCATTTGCCTAAAGATAACAGTTCTAAAAGGAAAACGACACGGCAAGGGGCGTCTCCTTCGACTAGTAGTAGAATAACTAATTTGTCACGAAGAGACGAACATCCTCATTAGGCATTAACTATTGGCAACTTATAAACGCTAAGTGGCTCCATCGTCTTGACGTAGGAGAATGTCCGGCACCAGCCGGCTATTATCGCCGCGAGCAGCGTCCCATGAGCATGGTGTCTGACCCGCACCGTCACCGCGTAGTTGGATGATGACCACATGCCTTTCCGTCTGTAGTGCCCACATATCGAGCACTCCTGCAGTGTCAAAATGCACTCGCCATACACGAAGTGTGGCCGCGGGACACGATACCGCGTAAGGTTGTACCGATAGCTCCACTTTCGCCGCCCCTTGTCCAGAACCCACACCTTTATTGTTCCCGAAAGGCTACGGACAACAATGCCCAGCCTCCCGTTCACCTCCGTCAGGTGGCAGTGATCAGGCCTGGCCGGTTGGGCAGGCAGCCCCTTGACACGAGTGACCTCCTCGCTCTCGAGGTCAAATGACACGACCCAGCTCGATTTGGCACTCTCTATGACCCAGTACGTCGCGCCGTCAACGCTGACCATGCCAGCGCCGAGGTTGCACCTTGCTCCCTCCACAGGGCCAGCCGGAACCTTCCGCCACGACGCCTCCCCTAGAGTGAGCACCTGCATGTCGTCGAACTTGTATGCCTTGCTAATGCTGCATGGGACGTGCACCACCTTGTACTGCCCGGACGTAGGGTGGTACCCGAAGCTGTACGCCTCGTGCCAGTTCTCCCAGGAGGCGTATCTCCCAGCAGGCGGGAAAAACGAGAGTGCGCAAGGCAGCGGCGGGACGGGCAGCACCTCGTCGGTGGCCGGGTTGACCAGGGTGACGGCGCCGCCGGGAGCCGTCTTGTTGTCGCACAAGCAGAGAAGACCATTGCACGTGCCGATCAGCTGCAGGCTACTACTGGGGCGCATGTATGGTACCGCTCTGTCCCGACGCCACAGCTCTTTGTAGCTCGTCGTCGACGACTTGGACAGGTCGCCGACGACGTAGGCGACCGCTTCCCGGGTATCCCAGAGGAGGGCCGTGGCGCGGCTCTGCATCTCCATGGTGTGCTCGTCGATGACGTCGCGCCAGAGCCTGCTGACGAGGCGGACTCGGCGCCGGCAGATCGGCGGCAGCAGCAGCATGATCTCCACCAGGACGTCCGTGGGCAACTCCGAGCGTCCCGCGTCGTCCGTGGCCATGGGTGCAATCTACTTTCCCTTCTTGCTTTTCTCGTTTTCTCGGTTGTTCACCACGACGCGTTGCCTTTGCACGGTCGTTTTCGTTTGCATTTAACATCACGGCGATGTGGTTTGATTCCGACTTGGTAACCAATTTCTTCTTTAATTGTACTGCTATTTGGAAAGTTCCTTTGGTGGGAATATATGAGAACGTGATGAAATCGGAACAGTTTTTGATACAAATACAGCAAGTATAGAAGATTTCGGAATTTCAACGACTGTAATTTCGTTTATGATAATGCAATTTCGTTTATGGAGCAGTTCAAATGAAATACAGCTGAACAAGTACACTGAAGCTCTGTACACAAGGACTACACGCTCACAGTATTTACTACTCCCTCAGAATCATATAATACAGCAAGTACACTGAAGCTCCCTTAAAGCACACACAGAAGATGTGCTATTTTCAGGATTCCGGGTTGTTGATGTTGCTTCCCAGGTGTCCTGCTCGGAGCATCGACATGAGCCCTCCGCCGTGCACCCTTCCCTCCGGCACGACGAACCCGAAGCTCTGGTTCCGGATACCGCCACCTTCTTCTTCTTGGCCATTGCCCGCCGGGTTAAACGAAGACGATGGTTTCTGCAGGGAGCCAGGAACCAGCAGCTGTGGCGGTATGAGCCTGCCACTCTGCAAGTGTTCCAACGACTCGCCGCAGCAATCTGACGAGGCGCCGGGGAGAGAAGAAGAGATCACACGGTCCATGCCGCTGCCCACCGTCGAGGAAGAAGAGACGACGATCCCGCTGAAGAGGCCAGGCCCGACCATGCTTAGGCCCTGCTTTGAGGCCGTCAGGTTTCCATGAGCAGAGCATAGACCGCTCCTCCCCCTGGCAAACTTCTCACAGCCGGCGCTCCAGGCGCACCGCTTGCCACCGCCGTGCGCCTTGCAGAAGTCGGTGCTCCCCTGCGCGCTCTTGTCGCACCCATCAGATTTACAGCGCTTGCCACCGCCATGCCTGACGCAGCAATCGGTGCGACCGCGGGCGCTCTTGGTGCACCCTGGCGCGGCGCAGCGCTTGCCCCCTCCGTGCACCACGCAGAAGCTGGTCCCGCCGTGAACACTCTTAGGACACGCCGCGTCTCCCTCGAAGAGGCACCTCTTCCCACCGCCATGCCCTTTGCACAGCAACGTGCTGCCCTCGGCCCCTTTGGTGCAACCTTCGGATACGCACCGTTTGCCTCCGCCATGGGACTTGCAGAACAGGGTGCCTCCCTGTGCTCCCTTGCTGCAGTCCGGGAACTGACACCGGCGACCACCTCCGTGCGCGATGCACACCCCGGGATACCCTTCGGCGCTCCGGGTGCAGCCCTCCGTCATGCACCTCTTCCCACCGCCGTGTTTTATGCAAAGCCCTGATCTTCCCCGTGCTGCTTTGGAGCACTCCTGAACCCCGCACCGGTGCCCGCCGCCGTGGGCGATGCAGAACTCTGTCTTCCCCTCGGCGCTTTTGGTGCAGCCTAGCTCTTGGCACCGCTTTCCTCCTCCGTGAGATTTGCAGTACGCCGTTCGGCTCTCGGCCCCTTTGTTGCAACCTGGCTTCTGGCACCGGTGACCGCCGCCATGGGAAATGCAGAGTCCTGATGCACCCCTTCCGCCCTTGGAACACCCATTGAACCTACACTTCTTGAGATGGCGCTGATGATTTTTCTGCTCCCCGTTATCAGTGCTATCTAGTGTGTCTGACGTTGCAGCAAAAGAACAACCAGTTGTTGCTGAAGGCTCGGGGCTAAGCTCGACCCCGTGCTGATCAAGAGATAAATCACGATCGGCCTCATATCCGGTTCCAAGGTGTTGCTGGACATCAGGCTCTGCCGTTGTTCTATCAATAAAAAGAACATCTGATCTTGGAGCAAACTGAGGTGACAGCTCATAATCACCTGATCTCCTTTTGGCTGAAGTTGATCCCTCATCAATAAGTGGGAACACAATACCATTTTTCCTTTTATGTGAATGCTCCTTGCGGCCAGGCACTATCGTGGACTGCAAATTTCTTGAGCTGCCTCTTGAAGCCGCCAACACTAATCCAGAATCACTTGCGGTACAATGTGGAGTGAACAAAGTTTCAGATAATTTAACTCTGTTCCCACCAGATGATTGACTGTCAGCAGAATACAGATTTGGCATTGGTCCAAGTCCTAGGACCAGCCTGCAGTCATCATCAGGAACAGGGAAACTTCGACTTCTCTGCTCGAATGATTTTCTAGAAGTCTCAGCTGCTTCCGAGCTCCCGAGGCAACCAACTTTAACTGATGCTACATCTAGGGCTTCACTCCTGCAATTTGCGGCAGCGGGTTCAACTTGAGAGAATGAAGCAGCTATGTGTTCCTTCCCACGAACACAAAGATTTGTCATAGTAAGGTCCATCCCAGATAATATATATAAGGTAGGATTAGGACAGAAAATGACTTGAGCGCTGCCCAGTGGCCGATAGCTTCTGCTGACCAATCAGAACCCCAGTTTAACAACTTCACCACCGAGAAAGTATATAGTGTACACAAAATGGAAGTACACGTCAATGTTCTTGCAATGCGAGCCACTACCGAGAAAGCCTGAAGTATCAGCTCTGTCCATGAGCATTAGGCTTACTGGTCCCAAACGAGAAACGGTGATGTTGCAGCACTACGGGCAAAAATCATGTGCACTGCAGCTTATGCATAAAAAAGAATCCGCAAACAGACTTCATATCACGCAATTAAATGTCCTCTGGGATCTGCAAGAAAGTCAGGTAGCAGGCAAAATTTAGCTACACAAGATAAGAACTCATCAAAAGAAAACAACCGACTGAAGCTAATGTTCCTTAAATATGATGGAGAACCCAAAAGATTAAATATCAAGCCTACTCATCCACAACCAACTTAATGTTTCTGAAAGAGAACAAGAACCACAGTTGAAATCAATAAAGTGATTCAAGAGCCTGTAAGGAAATCCAGAAGTATGAGAATAACAAGTACCATTTCATATGAGCTTGCACAGAAATGCTAAAGAAATACATCAAACATATATCTGATTAGCCGGTGCATGTTTTTTCAGTCCATTACTGTACATGAGGAAATGGTGAATCATGATTAGAATTAGCACTATGGTGTTCACATGGTGTTTGCTTGAGAGGAACATGAATTAGTGCTTAGTAGCTAATATAACAGTGCTACTTTAAAACCAATACAGCTGATTTCACTACCTATACTGTAAATTTGAGTTGCAGTCATACATGTTAAAACTTCCTGGTACAGTTAGTGGGACAAGTGGAAGAAGACTTCATATGACAATTTTTTTAACAACATCTACAGTTTCGACTTCTTAGGGAAACAAAGGATTTATTATATTAGTATGCTATAGGTGAATTGAGAAACTAGGATATAGATACATATGGTGATAAGTTGGTAGATATGTCCACATGCGGTCTTCTCATACTAGGATTTATTCGACCCAAAAATACAAATGAAGTGGCCACAGGAAAAAAAAATCAGTGGACTCTAGAGGCAAAAATGACAAGCATCATGTGTACAGCACCAGCAGCAAAATCCCAGAAACAAACCTATCTCAGAATGCAAATTTGATCCAAATCCATGCCAAACAGAATCTACCATGCCTGATAACATCAACATGACTCGATTGTTTCCAGCTAAGCACGGCAGCAGACTTCCTTTAATTTTCTTATTAGGAGTTCTAAGGACTTCATGATAACAAATTCCTGGTTTAAAGCCTCAACTAATAAGAAGTACAGGAAGTGCCGAAACAAGACAAACAAAGCAGCTTACAGTACGCATCACGGATTATATGGAGAACAAAAGCTAACATGCTTTACTGCAAAGACATCAATCTGCCTGCCAACCTTGCGACTAAATTCACAAATGTTTCAGTCTGCCAATTTTACCACTAAAAGCCATTCGTTTAGCCAGGAGAGCCAGTAAATCAAGATAAAGCATCCTGCAACTTCAAGGCTCTATACACACACACACACACACACACACACACACACACACACACACATGGTTCCTATCGCCTTCAGGCTTCAGACTATCATCGAGCAGAGCCCAAACAGAGCCAAAAACAACTCCATCAGCCAAGCACAAACAAACTCTGAACTCCTCACTCACATCACCACAGGAAAATAAGTATAGTTACAGAGCTGGACAATAAAGCAAGAACCAGTGAGGGGCGCAGGCAGATCCGTACCGCGGGACTGGAGGGAGGCTGGAGAACCCGGCGGCGCCGATCGAGGCGAATGGGTGGACTTGGAGGAGGGGCAGGCCGAGGCCAGTGGGGCGAAGAGACGGAGAGACGAGGGGAGGTGGGAAATAAAGAGGCGTGGGGAGGAAAAGGTGGGAGCTTTTCGCCATGGGGGCATGGAATTTGGCCCTTGGGGCTTCCAGAGGAGAGAGCCGGATGAAATCGACTCGTCATGTCATATGATTGGGGGATCCCGACGGTCGGCTCAGCTCCGCCCCAGCCCAGCCGCGGACGACAGCTCGGCTTTTTGGCCCTGACATCGGTGTCGGGTGAGCCAGAGGTCCTCGCTCACCGCGTTTGTCAGCGCCCTCCTGGCCGTCCGATCGGCCGGCACGGTGGATCATGGAATAGTTTATCATGATTCTTTTTCATGCGATTGTAGATTTAGACAAAACTATGAGAACGATATATCATTTGGCAAGCACAACGATAGAAATTCTTCTATTTTGACAAACATATTCCCACTTTGTTTTGAAGAGTAAAAATACGAGTTTGGTCAGGTCCATAGAGAACATCTACAGCCAATATTACCAAATCCGAACCCCTTAACCCCGCGGACATGCCCGGTTAGTGATAGGGCGTGTCCGTTTGAGCCCTTATTTTGTCCGTCCAAGCAGCTACACTTCTCATTTTTCTTTCTCATATGTTCGGTCGTTCACTTGCACGTGATTGGTGGAGATGAAGAAGGAGAAGAAAAAGAAAGAATAAAGAAAAAAAGTGGTTCGGGGTAACCGCGTCCTACGTAGCGGACTGTTCGGGAGCCTCATATGCTCCCTACATTTGTCCTCGATATGAGGGTTCGCAGACAGCCCAGATACATAGAGATGATATGAGGGATCTAGTTGGGTCATTTTTTTATTCTCTCTCCTGTCCGGTCACTGACCGATTGCGTCCGCGGACGTTTGAGGAGGATTTGAGTATGCCGGTTGTAGATGCTCTCACTGAGCACCCATGCTTAGAGAAGGTACAATCTCAGGCTTCCTCCTGAAAATTGCTGGAGAAGCATCTCGGGCGTGTTAGAAAATAGTAGTACATAGATCTCGGGAGCATCTAATGCTTCTTGCTTGACTTTTAACATACCTTGTTCTCGCTTTCATGTGGAGGAGACCAAAAGTGTGTGATGAGACGAGCCTCCTCAAACACAACTCACTCAAAGAGATTCGCACATATCTCATCGTTGATAGCCAATAGGCGGGACGAGATGGCCCACCTGAAACATGACTTGTCCGAAGAGATCCATACATGTTTGGTCGCTGAGAAGAGCGAAGTGCGGGACAAGATGAGACACATGCAACACAACTTGCTCGAAGAAATCGGACATTTCATTGTTGAGAAAAATCAGAGTGTGGGACGAGACGGATCACCTAAGACATGAGTCACTTGGAGAGATCCATACATCTATCATCGATGAGAACAATTGATGTGCAGGACAAATTGGCCCACCTGCACATGACTCGCTCGAAGGGATTTAACCCTTATGTTGTTGAGAAGAGCCAAAGTGTGGGATGAGATGATCCACCTAAAACATGCTCACTCAGAGAGTTCAAGAGTTGTTTTGTCGTTGTGAAGAGCCAAAGTGTGGGAGCATGACTCGGTAGAAGAGATCCAACATATTTCATCGTCAAGAAGAACTGGAGTGTGGGACGGACGTTCCATCTAAAACACGATTCACCCGAAGACATCCAAACATGTTTGGTCATCAAGAAGAGCCGAAGTGCGGGATGAGACGGGCCACCCTGAACACAATTCACTCGAATAGATCCATCGCGTTCATCATTGGAGAAGAGCCAAAGTACGGGACAGAGGCACAAGATAGACCGCTTGAAACACGACTAGCTCGAACAGATGGCACAGA
>NC_057799.1:616105334-616239868 GCF_018294505.1 Triticum aestivum | reverse complement strand
GTAGTGGAGACATCGGAAAAGACACAGATACCCACAACTAGAACTTAATACCAGAACCACACACTAAACAATTTGATCCATGATGTCCCCCTTAGAGAAAAGAACTACCAAAGTCAAGGGTGACCAATGGATGCAATGCAGCGCTATAACTGTGTTGCAGCTACATCATGAAGGAAAGAGTAAGTTGAACATGTTTTGTTTTTGTGTGGACATAATTGATCACATTTTTCGCGTAAATTTCTTTATATTTTAGATTATCCTACTTACATATGTTGGACAATCTCAAACCCGAGTAACTAAAAACCAATCACTTCGTATGATAGAAGGATTGGTTAGGGTGCGGGGGATATGATCTTAAATCTCGACTCGATTTCAGCTTTGTGAAACAGTGATGGTGTGAGGTTGTCAATAGAACGCAGACGGGCTATTGATGAAGGCTACTGTGAATCTGTGATGTTGACCATGTTCGTCTCTTGTGAAATTTGGGAAGAACAAAACACAGATCTTTCGAAAGATTTCCACCATGCCTACTGTTATGTTCACCAACGTGAAGCAGGTGGCGAGTTTATGAAGAATTGCTGGGACAAAATATTAGGGGCCTTAATGATGGGAAAGTAGTGGTTGTATTCTCGCGCGTCGGCGTACCCTCATACATACTTTCTATCTTATCTTAACAATGAAATATGTCAAACCTTTTGCAGGAAAACTTTTGATCTAATCGTCTTTCGTAATAACAGTACAACGAACACTAAAAATAACAAAAAAAAAATACATGTAAATATGTAGACCACCAAAGAAATCCACTGCGTGTGAAAAAAGTATGAAAGTTGAACCAAACCTTTGATGATAATGAAGTAGAGAGTTTTTCGAACCAACGTGTGGTTGGGATGGTTAGGTGGACACTGGTATTCCCAACCCACCAGGGTTTAAGTCCTGGTGCTCGCACTTACCCTTTCAGTGGTAGGATGATTTGCCGGCTCAATCTCTCGGAGGTGCTCATAGGGGGGGTGCATGTGTGCATTCATAGAGGTGAGTGTATGCGTGTTTATATGAGCGCTTGCGTCTGTATTGTGTACAAAGAAAAAGTAGAGCGTACCGTACACGAGTGTACTACATCCGATGCCACGGTACATTCTAGAGTACATCGATGCTTCTTGTTGCGATATTTCTTTTGGAAGAATCTTCTTGTTGGGATCGATATCTCCAAGCCTGTCCAGGTTTCACCACCATGCGATGTGTTTCCTGAGCGATCTCGGGCCGATCGCGCGCGACGAGAGGCGCCTCGACACGTACGAACCACGAGCCGGTCTGGCTCCGCGGCGGTTGGCGGGCGTTTTTCAGCGGACAGCGACCGCCGGCGTGCCCGCGTCCCTCTCGCAGGCGCCGCAACCCGGCCGCAACGCTTTGTCCTGACAAGTGACAAGAAAGAGAGAAGCCGTCCTGGCGCGCACCGCCATGCACGCGGACGCGGAGGCGGCCACGTGCATGCGCAGGATAACGATGGAACATTATCTGCCCTCGCGAATCCCGCCGCCGCTCCGGCGACGGAACCACCGCTTCCGCCATCGAGCAGCCGCCGCACACGACGGAGGCCCCCAAAGTCAAACGACGCGACGGAGGAAAAGGAAAAGGGCGCGGAGAGAGCAAGGAAGGAGCACCGGGGAATCCAGTCAGTGCTGGCGGCTGCTCCGTCCAGCTACAGCCTGAGCCGAACGAAGCCCTGCCTCCTCCGGTCGGCTGGCCGGCTCGGCGCGCTTGCCTTGCCTTTGCCGCCGCCCCGCGGGACGCGCCCGATTGGCTGCGTCCCTCCGCTCAGCTGGTCCATGCGGTGACTTTGGAGATTGTGCCCCGCCGACGCCGAGAGTACTGTACGTGGATGCAGGACCCGGGCGCGGCCACGACGTGTCGTCGGGGATGGGTTGAACATCGAGGCGCCACAGTTCGATCGACCGGCTAAAGTCGTACTCTACGTGGAGAAACCGTACGTGGCGCCACACATCTTCTTTCTCTAGTTTCCTTCGGATTAAACGTTGACAAAGATGATACAGAAGTGGATGAACGCTCAAGGCAACCGCTGATTCACCCACAGTGAACTCATCTTCTCGTCCCCGTGTCCTCATCAATACACTATTACAGATTTCCCTAAAAAATACAGTACTACGTACACTATTGAAGATTAGTAGCACAAGCGAATGGATGCATTCGCCGACATGTACCAAGATTATTGGGTGGTGAACCGTGAGCTGTACTTAGGCCAACTCCACCGCGCGACCCTATCTTGTCCGGCCCCGTTCGTTTGGGGCAAAACGGACAAACGAGGCGGCCCAGCGTGCGACAGCCCGGACCCATTTGGTCCGTTTTGTGTCCTGGCCGACCCATTTCGAGCGTAAACTTGCGCCGGTTTTGGGTCGCGGCGGACAGCGAACAAACGCTTCGAACGTACGTGTCGGGGCCGCGTGGCAGGCGGCCACCTACCTCCCACCCGCCAACATAAATGCGCACGGGCTGGTGGCCCCATCTGTCATCCGGCTATCGAACGGTCGCCGTCCTTCTTAAATGGGACCCGTGGACCGGTCATCGTCTTCACTTCCCCACGCCGGCCCCTCTCTGCCCCTCGAAAGCCGACACGCCCAAACCCTAGCCACTCCCCGTCGTCGAGCTCGCCGGCCGGCCGCAGCCATGGGTCTTTGGAACCGCAAGGGAAAGCACGACCGCGAGGCCGGCTCCTCCTCCGGCCGCCGCCGCAGATCCGTGAAAAAGGAGAAGCCCGCGTCACCGTCGCGCTCCTCCCGTCGAGCCCCCGCGCCGGCCCCCTTCACCATTGCCCCTAGGCCCGCCGGCGAGCGCGACCGGCAGCACATCTGCGCGGACGTGTGCCGCAGGTACTGGGAAACGAGGGCGCCGGTCCCGTGGAGCGACGCCCACCTCCCCAACGGATGGCACCTCTCCGCGGATCGGGTCCCAATCCCGCCGGTGCCGGCGACCGGCCGTGCCCGGCGCGATGAGATCGCGCGCCGCCGCCGCCTCCTCCCCGACGACCTGTACTACGACCACAGGTATGCCCCCGACTCCCCGCTGTGGGACACATGGCTCCAGGACGAGCACGACGTGCGGCGCGCGTCCTACTTCGCCGGCACCTTGTCGGGGCCGCAGAGGCCACGTGCAGAGGCGCGCGGGCGTACGCGGGTGCGCGGCCTGACGCCCACGTCGTCGCCTTCCCCGTCTCCGTCGCCACCTCCCCCCCCCTCGCATGACAGCGGAGGAGGAGGCCCGTCTCCTGCAGCGTGTCATGGACGACTCCATGAACACGCATGACGAGCGGCAGTGGGACGGCCTGGAGGAGGCCATGGCCCTCTCTGCCGCCGGGGACGTCGCCTTCCCGGAGCTGCAACTGGCGGCCGTCATGGAGGAGCCGATGGAGGAGGACCCGCCAGCCGCGTTCCAGCAGTTGCTGGGCCAGGGGTGGGGCTGGTCCTGCACTGCTCCGGAGATGGCCGCCGGCGTGGGCGTGAATTGGTGCCCCACTCTGTCGCGGTCACCGGAGCGGGAGGGGTCGCCGCGGGAGGAGGTGGTGTTGGCACCGCCGGCCGTCCAGTCCGCCCCCGTCTACCACGCACCGCCGCCCCACCTTTGGACGCCGCCGGACTACGTCGACCTCGTCAGCGACGACGACGACACCGGCGGCCAGTGAAGACGGCGACGGCCACGGCACCGACGGGCGCGGCAGGAGCGCACGGGAGGAGTTTTTTTTATTTTGTTATTATGTTAATTATGAAACTGGGCCTTTAAGTGGCGTTGAAACTGGGCCGTTTTGTGGCCGGCCCCTATATATGTTTTATGTTTTTTTTAAATGCGTTTATTTGCTTTTTTAGTTATTTCATTCTAGTTTTTATAATTTTTTTATTCCCGTCCACCCCGGACACGATTTGGGGTGCGGCCGCGCGCACGACCCACCGGACACAGCCGGACACTGGCGAACCCATCGGCGCCCCAAAGAGACAAATTCCGGCCAATCCGAACGTCCGTTTGGAGTCGCGCGGTGGAGTTGGCCTTATATATCTAGCATTTTCGTACTACTACCCAGGGATCCTCCTGATCTTAATCAAACGGGGAGCACATGGCAGAACCATTGATCATCCATTATCTGCAGAGGCGGAGTCGTTTATTTCCATGTGGTATACTATAGCATGATAAGCATTTTAAAGACCAGACTACAAGCAAACATGCAGCATCGACGTCGGCGTGGTTGTAAAGTTGGGAATAATGCGTACGATGGACAAATTATGTAGCTTATCATGGATTATGAGTATCACAAAAAAAAATGGGAGTACTTCAATTAATCATATTGGTACTTCGGCATCTACTGATAAATCTCCCGAGCTAATCTGGAGAAGGTTCTGGAGGAGGTTCCCAGGCATGGACGGCATTGGATGATTGGTATCGACATTCGAGAAAAGGAATCCAAGGTCACACTCTCGAATGAATCAAGCGTGCAGCACTGGCTCTCTGTTGATCGAAAGAGACAACGCTTGTTTCAAAAGGAAAGAGCCGCGCGAGCTTAAAACAGGGACCGGCTAGGTGTCAATCGACTAAAAATTGTATTCGGTCAGTCACTTTTTTGTGTAGGTGTGGACATGCGCAGCCACAGCAAAAAAAAGCCTAATAAGGCCGGCCGCAACTATGCCTGCGAGATTTGGACTCTGTCATGAGAGAGAGAGAGAGAGAGAGAGAGCACTCGTGAGAGATGGTGCTGTGCACAGACATGCAAGAGAGAGATACTGAGAGAGATTTATGATGTGAGCATGCATGTGAAAAAAATTAGAGAGATGCATGCATGGCAGAGAAATTTAATAAGAGAAGGAGTCAAAGTGTGAGGTAATTTTCTTTTTTGACCGTGACGGTTCAAATGCGGCCAAAACAAAGTATTTCTGTCCCACAACTTGCTACAGTATACCTGCAGTCTAAATGCAGTGTTATTTAGAGAAAATTACCTAAGAAGAAGTTTGGCATGAGTCTCTCGCAAAGCTAAAACACTAATAATGACAAAATATGCACACAATTTACACATAATTATGCTTTTTTATAATATGCAATAATAAGCATATAATGGTGAAGTTTTGCCAAAAAGAAGATTGCTAAGAAAAAAAATGAATTAGTGGCGTTGCCATTACTCTTAAACTAGAAATAAAATTAAATCTAAAACTGAAATAAAATTAAAAGAAAAAAGTTTGCTAAGGAAAAATGAATTGGTGGCATTTGTATCCCTTTAGGAAGAATAAAAATGAAACAAAACTAAATAAAAATGGCAAAATTTGCACACAAGTTACACTTAAATTGCGCTCTTTCACAATATGCAAGAATAAGCATATAATAATGGAATATTTTTTAAAAATGCTAAGAATGAATGAATTAGTGTCATTTGTATTACCCTTAAAAAAGAAAGAAAATAAAATAATAACTAAAACAATTAAAATAATTTTTTTCAAAGTAAGAATGAATTAGTGGCATTGATATTAACTTTAAGAAAAAACAAATAATGAGCAAAGATTTGCACACAATTTAGACAGAAATTGCGATTTTTGTAATATGCAACTATAAGCTATAACAATGGATTTTTCGCAAAACATGTTTCCTAATAAGAAATGGATTAGTGGCATTGGTAGCCTTAACGAAGAAAAGAAATAAACTAAAAGCTAAAACAAAATTGAAATAATGAAGTTTTATAAGAAAGAATGAATTAGTGGCTTTGGTATATTACCCTTTAAGAAGGAAAAAGATGAAATAAAAGCAAAATCAAAATCAAAATAATAAAGATTCCTAGGAAAGGATTAATTAGTGGCTTTGGTATTACCCTTCAAGAAGAAAGGAAATAAAATAAAAACTAAAACAAAATCTAAATAATGAAGTTTTCTAATGAAGAATGAATTAGCGGCATTGCTATTATCATTTAAGAAGAAAAAAATGAAAAAAAATAAATCTTTAACAAAGAATGATTAAATTTGCACACAATATACACAAAAATACACTTTTTAAAATATGCAATAGTAAGCACGTAATAGAGGAATTTTCACAAAAAAGACAATCCCCGAGAAGGGTAAAATTTTCTAAGTATTCCTTGAACACATTATTTTAATTACCATAGATTTAATTATTGTGAGCTGTTACATGATAACCCAAAAGAAGTAAAAGGGTCGGTTTCTTGAGCATCTAATACTTCTGGTGTTGTCACCTTATAGAATAATTGAACCAAAAAATTCTAAAAAAATGAATTAGTGGCATTGGTATTACCATTCAAAAAAATATATATAACTAGTCCGGCAAAGACAAAATTTGCATACCATTTACACATAAATTGAATTTTTTTTATAATTTGTAAGAATAAGCATATAATAATGAAAGTTTTGCAAAAAAAGAAGTTTTCTAAACAGGAATGAATTAGTGGCGCTATTACCATTGACGAAGAAAGAAAATAAAAAACTAAAACTAAGCCAAAATAATGAATTTTATTTGAATGAATGAATAAGTGACAATGCTACTGCCCTTTAAGAAGAAAGAAAGTGAAATAAACACAAAAACAAAAACAAAATATGATGTTTCCCAACGAAGAATGAATTAGTGACATTTATATTACCCTTTACAAATAAAAAATAATCTAAAACAAGAAATGTAAAAATTTGCACACAATTTACACAAAAATTGCGCCATTTATAATATGCAATAATAAGCATATGATTGTGGAATTTACACAAAATATAAGTTTCCAAAGAAGGGATGAATTAGTGGAATTGGTATTACCCTTAAAAAAGAAAAAAATGAAATGCAAACGTCACTAATGAAATATTATAAAAACAAAATAATGAAACACTTTAAAAAGAAAGAAAATAAAAAACAAAAACAAGATACTGAAGTTTTCTAGGGAAGAATGAAATGAAGAAGGAAAATAAAAAGCTAAAACAGAATAATGAAGTTTTCTATGGAATACTGAAACCCTTTAAGAAAAGAAATACAAAAAGAAAAAGAAAAACAAAAAGAAAAAGAAAAACAAAATAATGAATTTTCTGTGCTAGAATGAAAACCTTTAAGCAGAAAGAAAATATCTCTCCCTAATAATAAACCAGTGATTGCTTCTGGTCGTCCGTCGCATACTTTTGCAAAAAAAACCTGCATTTTCCGATAATTAACCCAAAGTCTGCCGTTAAGTCAGAACGAACCTTTTTTTTTGTAATTTACACAAAACCCCCTGAATTTTACACTAATTAACCCACAGTCAGGTTTGAGTCAAAACGAATGTTTTTTTACAGTTTTACATAAACACACCAGATTCTACGGTAATCACCCCGCAGTCTATTAAAAATAAATAAATATTTTCAAATAACCATATCTTTTAAACCATAACTTCGATTTTGATTAAAAAATATGTAGAATTTGAATATGATGTTATCTTACATGTTAAATATTTTTAAAATTATATCTAAGATACAATGTTAATCAATGGTGCATGGTCCGTCTTTATTTCGTACCGACACGGATCTATATTGCAACATGTAAAATTGAACGCTCATAATTGGGAAGATTATAATCCTTGGGCATGTTGTACTTGCACCAGATTCTCTCTTTGTACATGTTTCATGAGATAAGACCTTACGTACATACCTTTTCTTGGCAAAATCCACGCACGTACTTATCATCGGATTACACTTTTTTGTAGTGAATACACAAACAATTTTTATAGGATGTATATACACTTATCAAATTCATCAACATCAGAAGTACATGAATGTTTATTTTGAAAATATCCGAACTATTAATGTGATAGTCATGCACGTTCATAGTTGAACCGATAAATACAATCTTAATTTGTGTTCCATCTATTGCATGTGATGGTGATACATGTTGGCTTTCTTGAATAAACTTAATCTATGGACGCGGCCTCCTTAGTGTCAAACGGCACCACAAAGGTGCTGACTGAGTGTGGTTGTAGGTACTTGCCATCAATATGACGAGTGAGAATCAAAATTGAGCAGAAATGATAACGGCTTAGATAAATCTTTTTACTCCCTGTTGCAACGCACGGGCGCATTTAGTAGTAAAAACTAAAATAAACACAAAATAATGAAGTTTTCTTGAGGAAAATGAAACCATTTAGGAAGAAAGAAAATAAAAAATAACTTGCACACAAGTATGCCCTGAAATTGCATTTTTGTAATATGCAAAAAATAAGCATTTGCAGTGCAATTTTTGCTCTCTACTATAATTTACACACATGATGTATCATACTTGCGTGTATACTTACTTACAAACACAAAAATAAAAATAAATTTTTCTAAAAAGAAATCAAGTATAGTGGCATTTGTACCACCCTTTAAGAAGAATGAAAGTAAAAATAACAGTGATACAATTTGCACACAATTTACACATAAATTGCACTTTTTAGTTATGTAAGAATAAACATATAATAGTGAATTTTACATAAAAATAAAGTTTTTAAATAAGGAATGAATTAGTGGCATTGGTAACGTCCTCAAAAACAAGAAATGAATTAAAAACTAAACATAATAAAACAAATAAAGTTTTCTAAGAGAGAGTAAATTAGTGAGATTGGTATTACTCTTAAGAAGAGAGAAAATAAAAAAACTTGCACACAACTTTGCAGTGAAATAGCACTTTTTATAATATGCAGTGAATATACATTTAATAATGCAACTTTAGCAGTCTAGTATAATTTACACAAATATTGTATAGTAATTTGATGCATACATACACATAATAATAGAAAACTGTATTTAATTAGCAAAAAAATAGCATTGTTATTATCCTTAAAGAATAAAGAAAATAAAAAAACATAATTTTTCACACAATTAGCACAAAAAATGCACTTTTTATAATATATAAAATAAATATATAAGAATGAAGCTGCCGTACTCTAATGTAATTTATACATGTATAGGTTTACACACACCCAACATCCAAAAATACGTAAATAAAAAAAACAAAACTCAACTGAAAAATTAAAAACAAAAGTGTACACATACAGAAAACAAAAGCAATCCCATAAAAAAAGCATGCACATCCGAAAATCCAGCCCAAGAAGGAAATTGACTGACCCAAAATAGGAGTCAGTCAAATCCAAACAGCCCAATACACCATCAAAACATGACATTTCCTCAAAAAAGAAAACCCCAGCAAAACATGACAGAAAAAAAGAAATACTACACAAATCTTAAAGCATAATCCAACGTCCGGAAAATCAACTGGCCATAAAACTAAAAGTCGACTGAAATCGAGCTAAAGTGCTTAAAACAAGCATTGCAACTGTACCCACTTAGTCGTGTGTATTAATCATGTACTCCCTCCGTCCGGAAATACTTGTCGGAGGAATGGATGTATCTAGACGTATTTTAGTTATAGATACATCCATTTTTTATGCATTTCCCGACAAGTATTTCGGGACGGAGGGAGTATATACTTTAAAAACTAATTATGCTTTGAATAGTGTCAGGTGTTGTCATTTTGCAAGGTGCAAAAAATTGACGCATGCTGAATATCGGAGCCGTATCTGCCGTGGTCACCACCCCTGCCATCCGCCGGCAGCTCGGCCTCCTCTGTCCTCGCACCGCTCGCCGTCCATGGGTACTCGGCCACCAACCGCCGCTTGCAGCTCCTGCTCCGGCTAGCCCGGCCACCCACCGAGCCCCTCCGCCCCTGGCAGCCCTGCACGTCCACCTCGGCCCTCTGCTGCTCGCAGGCAGCCACGCCTCTGCCTCCTGCACGAACTCCAGCAGCCGTGCCCGGGATCCCGTGTTGTATCAAACCTGTTTGGATTTCATCACGTTCTCATATTCCCACCAAAGAAACTTTCCAAACAGTAGTAGGAGCACAAGTACAACATAAAGCAAAAAATCCGTAACTCCAGCAAAAAAGAAGAAGTCGGTAACCAAGTCGGAATCAAACCGCATCGTGGTGACGTTAAAAGCAAACGAAAACGACTGTGCAACGGCAGCGCATCGTGTGGTAAGCAACCCTAACCCTAAACCATGGCCATCGTGTGGTAAGCATCGTGTGGTAAGCAACCCTAACCCTAACCCGAAAACGAAAAGGAAACAAGGGAAATAGATTGCAGCCCATGGCCATGGACGACGCGGGACGCCGGGAGTTGCCCACGGACGTCCTGGTGGAGATTTTGCTGCGGCTGCCCCCGAGCTCCCGGCGCCGGGTCCGTCTCGTTTGCAGGCTCTGGCGCGACATCATCGACGAGCGCACCACGGAGATGCACAGCTGCGCCACGGCCCTTCTCTGGGACATCTGGGACCGCACCGCCTATGTCGTCGATGACCTGTCCAAGTCGTCAACAGGGAAGTGCAGAAAGTTGTGGAAGTGGGGCAAATACGGACAACTTGTCGGTACGTGCAACGGCCTGCTCTGCTTGTGCGACATGGTGACACCAGGCGGCGCCGTCACCTTGGTCAACCCGGCCACCGGTGAGACGTTGCCTGTACCGCCGCTGCCGTGTGTAGATAAGAGGAGATGTGTCCCGGAGAAATGGTACGAGGCGTACAGCTTCGGATACCACCCTACGTCCGGTCAGTATAAGGTGGTGCACGTTCCCTGCAGCTTCGACTTGCCGCACGTGTTCGACACCGTACATGTGCTCACACTTGGGGAGGCATCGTGGCGGGAGGTTCCTGAGCACGACGGATGGTGCAAGTGCGACCTGAGCGCCGGCATCGTCAGCGTCGATGGCACTACTTATTGGGTCTTGAGTTATGGCGCTATAGCACTGGTCGTGGCGTTTGATCTCGAGCATGAGCGTGTCACCTTCCTCGAGGAGCTACCTGCGCATATAGCTAACGTACCACCTAACTGAGGTGCATGGGAGGTTGGGCCTCGTGACCCGTGACCTTTCGATGACGACTGAGGTGTGGATTCTTGATAAGGGGCGGAAGTGGACGTGCCGGTACAGTCTCAGGCGGCAGGACCTTCCGGGGTCACAGTTCGTGTGTGGCGAATACATCTTGACAAAGAAGAAGGGATGGATATGCGGGCACTATAGACGGAAAGACATGTGGTCATCAAACAAGGCGGTGCCGGTGCGGGTCAGCCACAGGGCTCAGGGGACGCGACTCGCCAAGATAAAGGGTGACTGGTACCAGACATTTCCCTACGTTGAGACGTTGGAACCACTTAGCATTTATTCCGTTGACTCTTAATGCCTAATGAGGAATTAGTTCTCTGCTAGAAGGAAGAGAGCCCCTTGCCCTGTTGGTTTTCTTTTAGAAGTGCTATCTTTAGGCGAATGATTTTCTTCTCGGCTTCCAGCATTTTTTGACTATCATGTTGTTCTCCTATTGTGCATGTTAATTAGTTGTTACTTAGATTTTTAATAGCAAAGAGCCCGTGCACGTGCGTTGCAATGAGAGAAAAATATAGCACGTGCCCAATCATGAGTCAAGACCCCAATAGGCCAACGTTCTTTATTTAAACATCCAATCCCATTTATGTTGTCATTTGTCTTCCGTCCCGTCCTCGCCTATGATGATCTTAGTGCCTACAGAACCACAACGGGTTTGAATGTGGTCAATCCTAAGTCGTGTCTCTCTCGACATAAGATGAGAATATTTTTTCCTTGCTAGGCTGGGCTTTGCCGCAGGCTTGATACTGACTTGGGTACGGCCTCGGGCCCGTCTTCTGCTGCCGCTTCCCCCAGCCGTGCTCCCCCTGTGCCTGTGCGTTCGCCTGCCTCCACTGCTCACAAGAGTGGCCGCGTCTCCAATTGCGGCGAGCGGGTGGCGGATCGGGCTGCTCGGCGCGCTGCGGCTCGGGATCTGCCCCCTTCAGGTTCGCGCCTAGTCCCCTCCTCTTCCCTCCCCGCTGTTCACTCCCCTGTTCGTTTAGTTCTTCCGTCGCAATCCGATGATCATTTGCTTAAAATTTTAGATGACGTGGGCATTTGCTTAGATTCTAGTTTGGGATCCCCCTCTTCTTTACTTGGGTTGATTAGGGCTAATGAAGTAGCTCAGGCTGACATTGCTAAAGCTAAGGAGGCTGAGGTGGGTACGATTGCCCCACTGGTTGTGGCCGGTGGGGATGAGGGGGGAGATGACAGGTGCCAGGCTTCCCCGGTGGTTCCTAAACGTAGGGCTGGGAAACATGCTAAACCCTGCAAGGCTCCGAGCAAGTCGAGTCTTATAATTAAAAACTTATCCTTCAGATGAAGGCCTTATTCTGGAACATTAGAGGTTTTGGCGCTAGGGGGCGCATGGACCAACTTAAAGATCTGGTGCGGTCTGAAAATGTTGATTTTATTGGCCTTGTCGAGACTCTCAAATCCTCTTTCTCCCCTAGCGAACTCTCGGCCGTTGCTGGGATAGATAGATTTAATTGGAACTTTGTGGCCTCTGCTGGACATTCGGGTGGTATCCTCCTTGGTACCAAAAAAGATGTTTTCGATTTTGTTGCTTTTGACCATGGCATCTTTTGGGCTAGCACGGTGGTTCCTCATCGAACTCTCAACTCTTTACTAGAAATCATGGTGGTCTATGGTCCGGCTGACCACTCTTTGTCGTACATTTTTCTGGATGAACTTAGTAATAAAATTAAATCCTGTCAGCTGCCTCTCCTGATTGGGGGTGATTTTAATTTGATGCGATATCCTTCTGATAAGAGCTCCTCTAATTCTCTTGGCCTCTGGCTGATGCCTTCAATGCTTTCATTAGGGACACGGCTATTCGTGAAATCCCTAGGGTTGGGGCCCGTTACACTTGGACTAACCGCCAAATCTCTCCCATTCGTTCTGTCCTTGATAGGGTTTTTTTATGTCCTAGTTGGGATTCGCTGTTCCCCCGTGTGAGTCTCAGAGCTCTTGCCATTGTGGGCTTTGATCACGCCCCCCTGATTCTTGACGATGGCTCGCGCTCGGTTGGTTTCCCGAGGTTTCAGTTCGATGCTTCCTGGCTACAAGTGGAGGGCTTCAATGACTTGTTGGCGCAAAAGATTTAGGCTTTCCTATCTTCTAATAGACGCTCTTTTGGCCCGATGGATGACTGGCATCAATGCTCCTATTTTCTTCGTAGATTCCTTAGAGGTTGGTCCAAAAATCACTATGCCGAGTCAAGGCGAGACAAAGCTAGGCTGGCTGCTCAAATTGGCGAGCTTGACGATCGCGCGGACATTTCTGGTCTATCCGTGGCCGAATGGCAGATCCGCTATGGCTTAGAAGAGGCTCTCTTGGGTATTCATCGGCAGGAGGAAGTGTACTGGAGGCAGAGAGGCACTATCAACTGGACATTAAAGGGTGATTCGCCCATGGCCTATTTCTTCGCTATTGCTAATGGCAGACGTCGGAGATGCCTGATTGATAGCCTCCTTATTGACGGTGTCAGGGTCTCTGACCCTTCGGTGATTCTGCGCCATGTGGTTCAATTCTTTTCTAACCTGTTAGCGGCTAAACCTGAGCTGGGTTTTAGGTTAGCACCGTCCTTCTGGTCTCCTCTCGATCAGATTTCGAGCGCCGAAAATGATTGTCTGCTGATCACCCCTTCCGAAGAGGAAATCTTCGAGACGATTCATATTGCCAACTATAATGCGGCTTCAGGACCTGACGGCTTCTCCATGCCTTTCTTTCGGCAATTCTGGCCTCAGCTAAAAGGCCTCCTCAAGGCTATTACACAAGGGTTTTGGCTGGGAACTGTTGACATCTCGAGACTCAACTACACGGTTCTCACCCTCATTCCTAAGGTCAAAGGTGCTGATCTAATCTCCCAATTTAGGCCCATTGCTTTAATTAACAACTTTGCGAAGATTCCCGCTAAGGGCATGGCTACTAGGGTTTCTCCGATCGCCCATCGGGTCATTAGCCCTTTCCAATCTGCGTTCATAAAGGGGAGATTCATTCTGGATGGGGTGCTTTGCCTTCATGAGATAATTCATGATCTGCGGATTAAGGGCAGTAAGGCCGTGGTCCTTAAGCTTGATTTCGAAAAGGCGTATGATTCGGTGAGTTGGAATTTCCTCCGCCAAGTTCTGCTGGCTAAGGGCTTTGAGGGTTCGGTGGTGCACCGCCTGATGCAGCTTGTCTCCGGTGGGCACACGGCTGTGGCTGTGAATGGTCAAACTAGTAACTTTTTTGCTAATGGTAGGGGCCTTAGACAAGGGGATCCGGCGTCCCCGTTGCTTTTTAATTTTGTAGCCGATGCTCTATCTCATATCCTATCTCGTGCTGCGTCTGCTGGACACATTTCGCCTGTTAGCTCTCACCTTATCCCTAATGGTATCACTCACCTCCAGTATGCGGATGATACCATCATTATGGTTGAACTTAATGAGAGCAGTCTCACAAATTTAAAATTTCTTCTTCTATGCTTTGAAGCTCTTTCGGGTCTTAAAATTAACTTCTCTAAGAGCGAGGTCATTGTTACTGGGGTGTCTGATTCGGAAGCTCAGCGGGTGGCTCATCTTCTGAACTGTTCTCTTGGGTCTTACCCTCTCAAATATTTGGGCTTACCTATTTCCCCTCTCAAGCTTCTGGCAAAAGATTTCGCCCCGGCAGTGACTAAAGTTGGCAACAGAGTTTTGCCGTGGAGAGGCCGTTATAACTCTCAGGCGGGCAAGGTTGCCCTTACAAACTCGTGCCTCTCCTCCCTTCCGATGTTTCTAATGGGCTTCTATCTTCTATCCGGAGGGATTCACTCTGGTTTCGACAAGCACAGGGGTGCTTTTTATTGGAATTCCTCCGAAAATAAACGCAAATATAGGATGGTTAAGTGGGACCTCATTTGTAGACCTAAGAACATGGGGGGCCTTGGCATCATAAATACTCTGGTCATGAACAAGTGCCTTATGTTAAAATGGTGGTGGAAGATAATGTACCTTGAGGATCGTCCTACTTGGCTCTCTCTTCTCAAAGCTAAATACTTCCCTTCCTTGAGCCCTATGTTCGCCCCTTCTTCTGGTGGTTCTCAATTTTGGCATCAGCTTGTTAAAGTTCGACTGATTTTCCGATCTCTTGTTAAATTTGTAGTCCGGAATGGTAAATCTACTCGTTTTTTGTTGGACTGGTGGGTAGGGGATACCACGCTTGCGGTGGCCTATCCGACTTTGTTTTCGTACTGTGCTGGTCCTGAGATCTCTATCTTTGAGCTCTCGGTTCAGGACTGGGTTTTAGATTTTCGACGTTCTCTTTCCCCTGTGGAGTTGGAAGATTGGCAACGCCTTACTGCCTGCTTCCCCTTGCTTTCGGAGGAAGAGGACTCCGTTGTTTGGCCCCATTCCTCTTCGGGGCGTTTCTCTGTTAAGTCGGCGTACTCAAAACTTATCTCCGGCGGACGCACTGCTAAGTTTAAGGATATCTGGTCAGCTTGTATTCCTCCTAAGATTAAAATCTTCCTATGGCAAGCTTTCCGTCGTAAACTCCCTGCGGCTGATCAAATTAAGAAGAGGAACGGACCGGGCTCTGATAGATGCGAGTTATGTGGTGCTCTTGAGAATACCGAACATATTTTTTCCATTGCTCTCTAGCTAAATTCATTTGGAGTTGCATTAGACTTTGGCTTCGTGTTAATTGGAACCCTTCTCCTTTTGAGGATTTGCGGCGTTGTATTAATCCTCTATCAGGCCGGTCTAAGAGGGTATTCTTGGTGGGCTGGGCTGCGATTTGTTGGTCACTATGGACTACTAGAAACAAGTTCACTATCGAACACATTTTCCCGGCTAACCCTGTGAGTTGCTTATTTAAAGCCAATGTCTTTTTGCAGCAGTGGAGATCATTGACTAAGGAAGGGGACCTAGAGGCTTTCGACGACATGTTATCTAAAATGAAATCTACGACGTCTTCCCTGCTGCGGTGCTCTAGGAGGACGGATTCCTAATTGTCTCTGCTGCTCGACATGCTGGCCTGTGTGCCATGTTAGGCTGGATGCCTTGTTCTCGTACTTCTTATCCCTAGTCTGCTAAACTTATGTGTGTTTTGTGCTGGTGTTATGACTCTGCCTGGTGGCTTTATCTATAAAGTCGGGCGATCGCCTTTTCTCTAAAAAAAAGGTTTGCCAAGGCTTGCATGCATGCTTATCGATGGTTTCTTTCATCTCCAATTTTGTTTGTCGAGGTGTTCATTTGCAATTGAGACTGACGCTCGTACGAAGGAAAGACGGATCGCACACTATTGATTAAGGTTTCACCTGCAAATAGCATTTCGAAAATAGAGAATGGGTAAAATAACATCATATTTGCATTCTAAACATTTTTCCAATCAAATTTTATATATAACATGTTAAAATTGGAGTTAAGTTATAAAACATATGAATATTTCAAAAAGCATGTTTTGTAATTAAAACTGAATTGCTGGTTAATTACCAGAAATTGTAGGGGTTTTCTGTAAAAACAAAAAAAGATTCATGTTGTTGCTTAAAAGTGAACTGCAGGTTACCTAACCGAAACTGTAGTGGGTTTTCCGTAAGATTAGAAAAACAATTCGCTTCAAGTAAGATGTACTGCGAGTTGATTCTTCAAAACATAAGGGGTTTTACAAAAAAATACCACAACGGTGAATGGCTAGAAGCAATCCGTACTTTATTTGTAGGTATATAGATTTACTTTTATATTTTGGGAATATATTTTCTAGTAGGCCTTTTAGGTACCTTTTTCTTTATTTATTTATCTCGGGGTACTCTGTTTTTTTCGTGATGAAAACTTCTGATCTATTCACAACTGTCAAGGTAGTACAAAAAACACCAGAAGTAAAAAATGCATCGAGGTCCGTGAACCACATAGAAACGACTACAAGCAGCGGAGCGAGTCGAAGGCGTGCCGCTGTCATCGCCCCTCCGTCACCGGAGCGGGGAAACCTTATTATAGTAGATAGTCAAAAAAAGTTATCGTGCTAAGGTCCCAAAGGACCAGCCACCAGTACAACAACCGCCGCTAATGAAGAGATGAAGGAAATATGGCCTAGAGGCAATAATAAAGTTGTTATTTATATTTCCTTATATCATGATAAATGTTTATTATTCATGCTAGAATTGTATTAACCGGAAACTTAGTACATGTGTGAATACATAGACAAACAGAGTGTCACTAGTATGCTTCTACTTGACTAGCTCGTTGAATCAAAGATGGTTAAGTTTCCTAGCCATAGACATGAGTTGTCATTTGATTAACGGGATCCCATCATTGGAGAATGATGTGATTGACTTGACCCATTCCGTTAGCCTAGCACTTGATCGTTTAGTTTATTTGCTATTGCTTTCTTCATGACATATACATGTTCCTATGACTATGAGATTATGCAACTCCCGAATACTGGAGGAATGATACGTCTCCAACGTATCTATAATTTTTGATTGTTTCATGCTATTATATTATCCATCTTGGATGTTTTATATACATTTATATGCTGTTTTATAAGATTTTTGGGACTAACCTATTAACCTAGAGCCCAGTGCCAGTTTCTGTTTTTTCCTTGTTTTTGAGTTTTACAGAAAAGGAATACGAAACGGAGTCCAATTGACGTGCCAATTTTTGATGATTTTTTATGGACCAAAAGAAGCCCCCGGAGTAAAAAAGTTGGGCCAGAAGAGTCCCGAGCCGTCCACGAGGGTGGAGGGCACGCCCTACCCCCTGGGCGCGTCCCCCTATCTCGTGGATGACTCAGAGACCCCCCTGACGTGAGACCGACGCCAAAAATTCCTGTAAATACAGAAACCCCCAGAACATAACCTAGATGGGGAGTTTCGCCGCCGCAAGCCTCTGTAGCCACCAAAAACCAATCGGGACCCTGTTCCGGCACCCTGCCGGAGGGGGGAATCATCACCGGTGGCCATTTTCATCATCCCGGCGCTCTCCATGACGAGGAGGGAGTAGTTCACCCTCGGGGCTGAGGGTATGTACAGTAGCTATGTGTTTGATCTCTCTCTCTCTCTCTCTCTCTCTCTCTCTCTCTCTCGTGTTCTTGATTCGGCATGATCTTGATGTATCGTGAGCTTTGTTATTATAGTTGGATCTTATGATGTTTCTCCCCCTCTACTCTCTTGTAATGGATTGAGTTTTCCCTTTAAAGTTATCTTATCGGATTGAGTCTTTAAGGATTTGAGAACACATGTTGTATGTCTTGCATGTGCTTATCTGTGGTGACAATGGGATATTCACGTGATCTACTTGATGTATGTTTTGGTGATCAACTTGCGGGTTCAGTGACCTTGTGAACTTATGCATAGGGGTTGGCACACGTTTTCGTCTTGACTCCCCGGTAGAAACTTTGGGGCACTCTTTGAAGTTCTTTGTGTTGGTTGAATGGATGAATCTGAGATTGTGTGATGCATATCGTATAATCATACCCGCAGATACTTGTGGTGACATTGGAGTATCTAGGTGACATTAGGGTTTTGGTTGATTTGTATCTTAAGGTGTTATTTTACTACGAACTCTAGGGCTGTTTGTGACACTTATAGGAATAGCCCAATGGATTGAGCGGAAAGAATAACTTTGAGGTGGTTTCGTACCCTACAATAATCCCTTCGTTTGTTCTCCACTATTAGTGACTTTGGAGTGACTCTTTGTTGCATGTTGAGGGATTGTTATATGATCTAATTATGCTATCATTGTTGAGAGAACTTGCACTAGTGAAAGTATGAACCTTAGGCCTTGTTTCCTAGCATTGCAATACCGTTTACGCTCACTTTTACCACTTGCAACCTTGCTATTTATATATTTTTAGATTACAAATACCCATATCTACCATCCATATTGCACTCGTATCACCATCTCTTCGCCGAACTAGTGCACCTATACAATTTACCATTGTATTGGGTGTGTTGGGGACACAAGAGACTCTTTGTTATTTGGTTGTAGGGTTGTTTGAGAGAGACCATCTTCATCCTACGCCTCCCACGGATTGATAAACCTTAGGTCATCCACTTGAGGGAAATTTGCTACTGTCCTACAAACCTCTGCACTTGAAGGCCCAACAACGTCTACAAGAAGAAGGTTGTGTAGTAGACGTCAAGCTCTTTTCTGGCGCCGTTGCCGGGGAGGCTAGGTAAGCAGCACTAACACTCCATCAACTAAGCTCTTTTCTGGCGCCGTTGCCGGGGAGGTTAGTGCTTGAAGGTATATATTTAGATCTTGCAATCGAATCTTTTTGTTTCTTGTTTTATCACTAGTTTAGTCTATAAAAAGAAAACTACAAAAAAGAATGGAATTGAGGGTGCCTCATATGCTTCATCTTTTTAATGTCTTTCGTGAAAATGATGGAAAGGAAAATTGTGCTCAAGTGCTAGAAGAAGAATGCATTAGAATGTTTGGCACTAAATCTTTGTATGATGAGCATGATTGCAATGTTGTTAGTATGAATTCCTTGAATATCCATGATGCTAATGATATGCAAAGCCACAAGCTTGGGGATGCTATGCTTGATGAAGATGATATTTTTAGTCCCCCAAGTTTTGATGAGAATATTTATTTTGATGATAGCATGCCTCCTATTTATGATTATTATTGTGATGACATGTATGCTATAAAGAATAATGGTAACCATGAAACTTGTCATCTTGATTTTAATTTTCAATTGGATTATGCCTCACATGATAGTTATTTTGTTGAGTTTTCTCCCACTTCTATTCATGAGAAGAAATTTGGTTATGTGGAGATGATAATCCCCAAGTGAAGGGAATCATCGTAGCAATTCCCAAAGGTGGAAGTGATAAGTATGGAGTATCGAACCCACAAGGAGCTAAAGGTAAGATCAATATTCTCTCAAGTCCTATCTACCAGTGATACAACTCTACGTACAGCGAACGTTTGCTTCCAACTAGAAACGAGAAATAAAACTATGTTGTGGGTATGAAGAGGATAACTTTGCATGGTATCGGAGAGCTAAAATATAAAAGTAGGTGTTGTTATCATAAAGTTAGAATATATTACTAAATATTATAAATAGCGAGTGGAATAATGATGGATCGGTGTGTGGAATTTTCCTAGGCAATTGTTAACAAGACCGGTAGTCGTCATTGCAATTTCATATGAGGGAGAGGCATAAGCTAACATACTTTCTCTTCTTGGATCGTATGCACTTATGATTGGAACTCTAGCAAGCATCCAGAACTACTAAAGATCATTAAGGTAAAACCCAACCATAGCATTAAAGCATCAAGTCCCCTTTATCCCATACGCAACAACCCCCTTACCCGGGTTTATGCTTCTGTCACTCAAGCAACCCACTATCAGCGAATCATAAATGTATTGCAACACCCTACAGCGGGAATCCCTCATGCTTGCGCGACACGGAGGGCACAATAGGACAGCACCAAAATAAAACATACAACTCATACCAATCTAGATCATCAATCAACCCAAAGACAAAGGATATCTACTCAAAACATCATAGGATAGAAACACATCATTGGATCATAATATGTGGCATAAAGCACCATGTTCAAGTAGGGATTACAGCGGGGTGCGGGAGAGTGGACCGCGTAAAAGAGATGAGGATGGTGATGATGATGAAGACGATCACCGTGGCGATGATTCCCCTCCCGATGGCACTCCGGCGCCACCGAGAGAGAGGAGGAGAGGTTCTCCCCCTTGTGCTTCCTCCTCCATGGCCTCCCCCCTAGATGGGGAGAGGTTATCCCTCTGGTCCTTGGTCTTCATGGCGATGATGGCCCCTCCGGGATCCTCCTCCATGGCCTCCGATGATGATGGCCCCCTCCGGTAGGGTGCCAGAGAGGGCCTAGATTGATTTCTCATGGCTACAGAGGCTTGCGGCGGCGGAACTTCCGATCTAGGTTATTTTCTGAAGGTTTCTGTATTTATATGAGAGGATGGCGTCGAGAACAAGTCAAGGGGGTCCTCGAGGCGGCCACGAGATAGGGGGCGCGTCCCCCACCCTCGTGGGGCCCACGGAACTCCCCTCCGGTAGTTTTTTGTTCCAGTATTTTTTATATTTTCCAGAAAAATTCTCCGTTGATTTTCATCGCATTCCGAGAACTTTTATTTCTGCACAAAACAACACCACGGTAGTTCTACTGAAAACAGCGTCAGTCCGGGTTAATTCTAATCAAATCATACCAAAATCATATAAAACTATTGTAAACATGGCATGAATACTTCATAAATTATAGATACGTTGGAGACGTATCAACATCCCCAAGCTTAATTACTGCTCGTCCTCGAGTAGGTAAATGATAAAAGAAATAATTTATGAAGTGTGAATGCTAGCAAGTGCACAAGTTTGATCAATGATAATTTCAATCACCTTTTCTAGTATCATCATAACAGTAGCTCAACTCATAAAACTTCTCATGATCAAGTAACAAGCTATTCACATGTTAAAGTATAGATCATAAACTTTCTTTGAAACTAACAAACCATGCTCTTAGTCATCAAACAATTGCAATTCATCTTATTTTCGGGAAGGGTCTATCTAAGAGCTTTGATTCAGCAAACTCCACATACTCAACTATCATTTAATCTTTCACAATTGCTAACACTCATGTGATATTTATGGGTTCAAAGTTTTAATCGGACACAGAGAAAGATAGGGGCTTATAGTTTTGCCTCCCAACCTTTTACCTCAAGGGTAATGTCAACAATAATAATTTATGAAAACCTACATCCAAGTGGATATATATATATATATCCGGATCGATCCAACACAAAGTGCTTGCCAAAGGAAAAAGTGTAAAAAGGAAAGGTGATGATCACCATGACTCTTGTATAAGGTTAGAAGATAAAAGTAAAAGATAGGCCCTTCGCAGAGGGAAGCAGAGGTTGTCATGCGCTTTTATGGTTGGATGCACAAAATCTTAATGCAAAAGAACGTCACTTTATATTGCCGCTTGTGATAAAGACCTTTATTATGCAGTCCATCGCTTTTATTTCTTCCCTATCACAAGTTTGTATAAAGTTTATTTTCTTCGCACTAATAGATCATACATGTTTAAGGAGCAATTTTTATTGCATGCACCGATGACAACTTACTTGAAGGATCTTACTCAATCCATAGGTAGGTATGGTGGACTCTCATGGCAAAACTGGGTTAAGGAATGTTTGGAAGCACAAGTAGTATCTCTACTTGGTGCAAATAATTTGGCTACCATGAGAGGGAAAGGCAAGCTCAACATGTTGGATGATCCAAGACAATATAACGTTTCGGACATAGGAAAGCATAACCCATTAAGTTGTCTTCCTTGTCCAACACCAACTTTTTAGCATGTCATATTTTAATGAGTGCTCACAATTACAAAAGATGTCCAAGATAGTATATTTATATGTGAAATCTGTCTTCCTTCAATATTCTTTCATGAATTGTTCAAGTGACCAATTCTGCGTTTGCTGGCTTTCAATAAGTTTACTACCTATACTTATTATGTGTCATTACTCCCCATGTTATAAGCATATGAGACATATATAAATTCAGATTTATGATATTCAATTCATTCAACCATTTACTCATAGGATAAACATGAAGCACGTGAGTAAATGACAAACTACTCCAAAAGATATAAGTGAAGAACACTGAGTAGTCAAATAATTAACTAGCCATGGGAGGATTCCTTTTCATTCAAGATTTCAGATCCAATGATTTATTCAAACAACAAGTAAAATTGAAAATACGCTCCAAGCAAGACACATATCATGTGACGAATAAAAATATAGCTCCGAGTAAGGTATACCGATAGTTTTGAAGACGAAAGAGGGGATGCCTTCCGGGGCATCCCCAAGCTTAGGCGCTTGAGTCTTCCTTGAATATTACCTTGGGGTGCCTTGGGCATCCCCAAGCTTAGGGTCCTTCCGCTCCTTATTCTCCTCATATCGATATCTCACCCAAAGCTTGAAAACTTCAATCACACAAAACTTAACAGAACTTCGTGAGATAGGTTAGTATGATAAAGAGTAAACCATTCACTTTGGTACTGTCAAAGACAAGGTTAATAATTGTTCTCACACAATTCCTACTGTACCATATCATTTCTACAATTTATATCGAGAAATATAATACATAGAAACTAGAAAACAAGCAAACTATGCAATGAAAACAGAATCTGCCAGAAACAGAACAGTCTGTAATGATCTGAACAGCAACCATACTTATGCTACCCCAAAAATTATCAAATAAATTGGTGGACGTGAGGAATTTGTATATTAATATTATGCAAAAAGAATCAACTCAAAAGCACTCTTCTGTAAAAAAATGGCAGCTAATCTCGTGAGCGCAAAGTTTCTGTTTTGTACAGCAAGATCACATCAACTTTCACCCAAGTGTCCCCAAAGGCCTTACTTGGCACTTTATTGAAACAAAAGCTATAAAATATGATTACTACAGTAGCTTAATCATGTAAACACACAAAAACAGTAGGGGTAAATATTGGGTTGTCTCCCAACAAGCGCTTTTCTTTAGTGCCTTTTAGCTAGGCATGATGATTTCAATGATGCTCACATAAAAGAAAGGAATTGAAACATAAAGAGAGCATCATGAAGAATATGACTAGCACATTTAAATCTAACCCACTTCCTATGCCTAGGGATTTTGTGAGCACATAATTTGTAGGAACAAGAATCAACTAGCATAGAAAGGCAAAACAAGTATAACTTCAAAACTTTAAGCACATAGAGAGGAAACTTGATATTATTGCAACTCCTACAAGCATATATTCCTCCCTCATAATATTTTTCAGTAGCATCATGAATGAATTCATCAACATAACTGATACGTCTTTGTCGTATCTATAATTTTTGATTGTTCCATGCCAATATTATTCAACTTTCATATACTTTTGGCAACTTTTTATATTATTTTTGGGACTAACATATTGATCCAGTGCCCAGTGCCAGTTCCTGTTTGTTGCATTTTTATGTTTCGCAGAATATCCATATCAAATGGAATCCAAATGGGATAAAAACGGACGGAGCTTATTTTTGGAATATTTGGAAAATTCTGGAAGAAAAGTCCACGCGAGACAGTGCCCGAGGTGGCCACGAGGTAGGGGGGCGCGCCCCTGACCCTCGTGGGCTACCCGTAAGGCGGTTGAAGCCCTTCTTCGGCCGCAAGAAAGCTAATTTTTGGTAAAAAATCACGGCGAAGGTTTCAGCCCAATCGGAGTTACGGATCTCCGGATATAAAAGAAACGGTGAAGGGGCAGAATCTGAGAACGCAGAAGCAGAGAGAAACAGAGAGATAGATCCAATCTCGGAGGGGCTCTCGCCCCTCCCAAGCCATGGGAGCCAAGGACCAGAGGGGAAACCCTTCTCCCATCTAGGGAGGAGGTCAAGGAAGAAGAAGAAGAAGGGGGGCGCTCTCCCCCTTGCTTCCGGTGGCGCCGGAGCGCTGCCGGGGGCCATCATCATCACCGCGATCTTCACCAACACCTCGATCATCTTCACCAACATCTCCATCACCTTCCCCCTTCTATATTCAGCGGTCCACTCTCCCGCATCCCGCTGTACCCTCTACTTGAACATGGTGCTTTATGCTTCATATTATTTTCCAATGATGTGTTGCCATCCTATGATGTCTGAGTAGATTTTCGTTGTCCTACCGGTGATTGATGAATTGCTATGATTGGTTTAATTTTCTTGTGGTTATGTTGCTGTCCTATTGTGCCCTCTGTGTCGCGCAAGCGTGAGGGATTCCTGCTATAGGGTGTTGCAATACGTTCATGATTCGCTTATAGTGGGTTGCTAGAGTGACAGAAGCTTAAACCCGAGTAAGGGGATTGTTGCGTATGGGATTGAAAGGGGACTTGATACTTTAATGCTATGGTTGGGTTTTACCTTAATGAATCTTTAGTAGTTGCGGATGCTTGCTAGAGTTCCAATCATAAGTGTATATGATCCAAGTAGAGAAAGTATGTTAGCTTATGCCTCTCCCACATAAAACTTGCTATCGGTCTAGTAAAGTAGTCAATTGCCTAGGGACAATTCCACAACTCCTACCACCACTTTTCCACACTCGCTATATTTACTTTATTGCATCTTTATCTAAACAGCCCCTAGTTTATATTTACGCGTTCTTTATTATCTTGCAAACCTATCCTACAACACCTACAAAGTACTTCTAGTTTCATACTTGTTCTAGGTAAAGCGAACGTCAAGCGTACGTAGAGTTGTATCGGTGGTCGATAGAACTTGAGGGAATATTTGTGCTACCTTTAGCTCCTCGTTGGGTTCGACACTCTTACTTATCGAAAGAGGCTACAATTGATCCCGTATACTTGCGGGTTATCAAGACCTTTTTCTGGCACCGTTGCCGGGGAGTCATAGCGTGGGGTGAATATTCTCGTGTGTGCTTGTTTGCTTTATCACTAAGTAATTTTTATTTGCTGTTCTTAGTTGTTTTCTATCTTTAGTTATGGATATGGAACACGAAATACCAAAAAAATTAGGTGTAGTTGCTACTCATGGAGATGGGGTAACTCCTAAAACCCTCGATTCTCATCATGTGAAAAATATTTTGTACTACTTTGATAATCCCGAGAAAACCCCATTCAACTTTATAATGGGAGTAACGTTGGATCAACGTGAATACTTTAGGGATTATCGCTTGACACAAAAAGGGAAACTATTATGGGATCAAATTCATTTATTGGAGTGGTATGCTCAGGAACTATGCTTGAGATATGATTATACTTGTTGCTCTAGGATGAAGTCTCCACACCTTGACTTTTCGTGTAAATTCAATGATAATAAAACCTTGGCTTCTTATGCTAATGGTATTTATGATTACTATGATGTTGAACAAATAGAAGAATTTGTTGCTTTCATGGGTGCTTATGAAATAGAGTCTTTGTTTAAAACGTGTGAAAATTTTGATGATGCTATTTACAGACCTGAAAATTTTGCTATACTTAGATATTGCTATGAAAATTATGAATTCAATGCCAATATTGATGCATTTATTGAGGAAGTTAACGCTGTCCAAGAAGAGACTAATGTTTTGCAGGAAGCTATGAAGGAAGAAATTGATGAAACTGTGAGCTCATTGGATGAAAAAGATGATGAGGAGAGCGAAGAACAAAAGGATGAAGAGCGGATTAGCTACCCGTGCCCACCTTCTAATGAGAGTAACTCTTCAAATCATACATTGTTTAATTCCCCTTCGTGCTTACCGAAGGATGATTGCTATGATGATTGTTATGATCCCGTTGATTCTCTTGAAATACCCCTTTTTGATGATGCTTGCTATGTTTGTGGCCAAGATGCCAATATGAATTATGCTTATGGAGATGAACTTGCTATAGTTCCTTATGTTAAACATGAAATTGTTGCTATTGCACCCACGCATGATAGTCCTATTATCTTTTTGAATTCTCCCAACTACACTATATCGGAGAAGTTTGTGCTTATTAAGGATTATATTGATGGGTTGCCTTTTACCATTGCACATGATGATTTTGATGAAGGTAATATGCATGTGCTTGCTTCTCCTACTTGCAATTATTATGAGAGAGGAACTATATCTCCACCTCTCTATGTTTCCCATACTATGAAATTGCAAGAAACTGCTTATACTATGCATTGGCCTTTACTTGGTGTGCATGAATTGTTCTTTTTTATGACATGCCGATGCATAGGAAGAGACTTAGACTTCGTCATTGCTTGATATATGTTACTTTGTGCTCACTACTAAATTACAAATCATTGTTAATTAAAATTGGCTTTGATATACCTTGGGATCCGGGTGGATTCATTACTTGAGCACTAAATGCCTAGCTTAATGGCTTTAAAGAAAGCGCTGCCAGGGAGACAACCCGGAAGTTTTAGAGAGTCATTTATTTCTGTTGAGTGCTTTCATATAGTTTAAAAAAAAAGAGGGGAACCCAAAACTTTTCAAAAAGGAAAGTGAAAGTGAGAAAGACAAGCATTGTTGAAGTGGGAGAGCTCCTTGAACTTTGTTCATGCTCACGGAAACTTTGTGAATCTTAATTACAGAAACTTTTCATAAAAAATAATTATCCCCTTGTACAATTCCATTGTATTATAAAAATAATGTGCCAAGGTTTGCCTTTAGGATGTTTACAATGCTTGTTGGTTTGTGCGGTGCAGGACAGAAACTTTGGCTGTAGTGCGCGATTATTAATTTTTTACTGGAAAGTCAAATGGTTCCGATTCTTTTTGCACTGTCTTGCTGTACAAATTTTTTATTTTTCCTAATTTTGGCAGAATTTTTGAATTATCATAAGTATGGTGAATGTTCAGATTGTTACAGACTGTTCTGTTTTAGACAGATTCTGTTTTTGATGCATAGTTTGCTTGTTTTGATGAAACTATTGATTTATATCAGTGGATTAAGCCATGAAAAAAGTTATACTACAGTAGACACAGTGCAAAAACAAAATATGAATTGGTTTGTAACAGTACATAGAGTGGTGATTTGCTTTATTATACTAACGGATCTTACCGAGTTTCCTGTTGAAGTTTTGTGTGGATGAAGTGTTCGATGATCGAGGAGGTCTCGATGTGAGAAGAAGGAAGAGAGGCAAGAGCTCAAGCTTGGGGATGCCCAAGGAACACCAAGTAAATATTCAAGGAGACTCAAGCGTCTAAGCTTGGGGATGCCCCGGAAGGCATCCCCTCTTTCTTCAACAAGTATCGGTATGTTTCCGGATTCGTTTCGTTCATGCGATATGTGCAAGTCTTGGAGCGTCTTTTGCATTTAGTTTTCATTTTTCTTTTATGCACCATGATGGTATGAGATAGTCCTTGGTTGATTTATAGAATGCTCATTGCACTTCACTTAAATCTTTTGAGTATGGCTTTATAGAATGCTTCATGTGCTTCACTTATATCATTTGAAGTTTGGATTGCCTGTTTCTCTTCACATAGAAAACCGCCATTTGTAGAATGCTCTTTTGCTTCACTTATATTTGTTAGAGCGTGGGCATATATTTTGTAGAAAGAACTAAACTCTCTTGCTTCACTTATATCTATTTAGAGAGATGACAGGAATTGGTCATTCACATGGTTAGTCATAAAATCCTACATAAACTTGTAGATCGCTGAATATGATATGTTTGATTCCTTGCAATAGTTTTGCGATATAAAGATGGTGATATTAGAGTCATGCTAGTGGGTAGTTGTGGATTGTAGAAATACTTGTGTTGAGGTTTGTGATTCCCGAAGCATGCACGTATGGTGAACCGTTATGTGATGAAGTCGGAGCATGATTTATTTATTGATTGTCTTCCTTATGAGTGGCGGTCGGGGACGAGCGATGGTCTTTTCCTACCAATCTATCCCCCTAGGAGCATGCGCGTAGTACTTTGTTTCGATGACTAATAGATTTTTGCAATAAGTATGTGAGTTCTTTATGACTAATGTTGAGTCCATGGATTATACGCACTCTCACCCATCCATCATTGCTAGCCTCTTCGGTACCGTGCATTGCCCTTTCTCACCTCGAGAGTTGGTGCAAACCTTGCCGGTGCATCCAAACCCCGTGATACGATACGCTCTATCACACATAAGCCTCATTATATCTTCCTCAAAACAGCCACCATACCTACCTATCATGGCATTTCCATAGCCATTCCGAGATATATTGCCATGCAACTTTCATCATCATCATATACATGACTTGAGCATTCATTGTCATATTGCTTTGCATGATCGTAAGATAGCTAGCATGATGTTTTCATGGCTTGTCCGTTTTTTGATGTCATTGCTACGCTAGATCATTGCACATCCCGGTACACCGCCGGAGGCATTCATATAGAGTCATATCTTTGTTCTAGATATCGAGTTGTAATATTTGAGTTGTAAGTAAATAAAAGTGTGATGATCATCATTATTAGAGCATTGCCCCAGTGAGGAAAGGATGATGGAGACTATGATTCCCCCACAAGTCGGGATGAGACTCCGGACTTTATGAAAAATAAAAGAGGCCAAAGAAGCCCAAATAAAAAAAGAGGCCAAAGAAGCCCACCAAAAAAAAGGGAAAATAGAAAAATGAGAGAAAAATAGAGAAGGGGCAATGCTACTATCATTTTACCACACTTGTGCTTCAAAGTAGCACCATGTTCTTCATAGAGAGAGTCTCCTATACTATCATTTTCATATACTAGTGGGAATTTTCATTATAGAACTTGGCTTGCATATTCCGATGACGGGCTTCCTCAAATGCCCGAGGTCTTCATGAGCAAGCAAGTTGGATGCACACCCACTTAGTTTCAGTTTGAGCTTTCATACACTTATAGCTCTTAGTGCATCCGTTGCATGGCAATCCCTACTCCTCGCATTGACATCAATTGATGGGCATCTCCATAGCCCGTTGATTAGCCGCGTCGATGTGAGACTTTCTCCCTTTTTGTCTTCTCCACATAAACCTCCACCATCATATTCTATTCCACTTATAGTGCTATGTCCATGGCTCACGCTCATGTATTGCGTGAAAGTTGAAAAAGTTTGAGAACGTCAAAAGTATGAAACAATTGCTTGGCTTGTCATCGGGGTTGTGCATGATGTGAATATTTTGTGTGGTGAAGATGGAGCATAGCCAGACTATATGATTTTGTAGGGATAACTTTCTTTGGCCATGTTATTTTGAAAAAGACATGATTGCTTTATTAGTAGGCTTGAAGTATTATTGTTTTTATGTCAAATGATAGACTATTGCTTTGAATCATTCGTGTCTTAATATTCATGCCATGATTAGACATATTATCAAGATTATGCTAGGTAGCATTCCACATCAAAAATTATCTTTTTTATCATTTACCTACTCGAGGACGAGCAGGAATTAAGCTTGGGGATGCTGATACGTCTCCGTCGTATCTATAATTTTTGATTGTTCCATGCCAATATTATTCAACTTTCATATACTTTTGGCAACTTTTTATATTATTTTTGGGACTAACATATTGATCCAGTGCCTAGTGCCAGTTCCTGTTTGTTGCATGTTTTATGTTTCGCAGAATATCCATATCAAACGGAATCCAAACGGGATAAAAACGGACGGAGCTTATTTTTGGAATATTTGGAAAATTCCGGAAGAAAAATCCACGCGAGACAGTGCCCGAGGTGGCCACGAGGTAGGGGGCGCGCCCCTGACCCTCGTGGGCCACCCGTAAGGCGGTTGATGCCCTTCTTCGGCCGCAAGAAAGCTAATTTTTGGTAAAAAATCACGGCGAAGGTTTCAGCCCAATCGGAGTTACGGATCTCAGGATATAAAAGAAACGGTGAAGGGGCAGAATCTGAGAACGCAGAAACAGAGAGAAACAGAGAGATAGATCCAATCTCGGAGGGGCTCTCGCACCTCCCAAGCCATGGGAGCCAAGGACCAGAGGGGAAACCCTTCTCCCATCTAGGGAGGAGGTCAAGGAAGAAGAAGAAGAAGGGGGGCTCTCTCTCCCTTGCTTCCGGTGGCGCCGGAGCGCTGCCGGGGGCCATCATCATCACCGTGATCTTCACCAACACCTCCATCATCTTCACCAACATCTCCATCACCTTCCCCCTTCTATATTCAGCGGTCCACTCTCCCGCATCCCGCTGTACCCTCTACTTGAACATGGTGCTTTATGCTTCATATTATTTTCCAATGATGTGTTGCCATCCTATGATGTCTGAGTAGATTTTCGTTGTCCTACCGGTGATTGATGAATTGCTATGATTGGTTTAATTTGCTTGTGGTTATGTTGCTGTCCTATTGTGCCCTCCGTGTCGCGCAAGCGTGAGGGATTCCCGCTGTAGGGTGTTGCAATACGTTCATGATTCGCTTATAGTGGGTTGCTAGAGTGACAGAAGCTTAAACCCGAGTAAGGGGATTGTTGCGTATGGGATTGAAAGGGGACTTGATACTTTAATGCTATGGTTGGGTTTTACCTTAATGAATCTTTAGTAGTTGCGGATGCTTGCTAGAGTTCCAATCATAAGTGCATATGATCCAAGTAGAGAAAGTATGTTAGCTTATGCCTCTCCCACATAAAACTTGCTATCGGTCTAGTAAAGTAGTCAATTGCCTAGGGACAATTCCACAACTCCTACCACCACTTTTCCACATTCGCTATATTTACTTTATTGCATCTTTATCTAAACAGCCCCTAGTTTATATTTACGCGTTCTTTATTATCTTGCAAACCTATCCTACAACACCTACAAAGTACTTCTAGTTTCATACTTGTTCTAGGTAAAGCGAACGTCAAGCGTACGTAGAGTTGTATCGGTGGTCGATAGAACTTGAGGGAATATTTGTTCTACCTTTAGCTCCTCGTTGGGTTCGACACTCTTACTTATCGAAAGAGGCTACAATTGATCCTGTATACTTGCGGGTTATCAATAACCATCACATAAAGCATTCTTTTCATGATCTACAAGCATAGAGAATCTTCTACTCTCCACATAAGCAAAATTCTTCTCATTCGGAATAGTGGGGTCCCTAATTCCTAAAGTTGACACTCTTCCAAACCCGCTTTAGATGATAGTATTATTCATACTCCAAAAGATATAAGTGAAGTTCATGGAGCATTCTACAATTAATATAGTCTAACCAATATCCAAGCTCAAAATATATAAGTGAAGCACATGAAGCATTCTATAAAACCATACTCAAAAGATTTAAGTGAAGCGCAAAGAGCATTCTATAAGGTCATACTCAAAAGATATAAGTGAAGCACATGGATCATTCTATAAATCGATGAAGGGATATCTCATACTAGCATGGTTCTTAAAGGAAAAACAAAAACACAAAGGACACAACTCATTTGAACAAAACAAAAACCGAGGTATATCGATAATTGTTGAAGAAGAAAGATGGGATGCCAACCGGGGCATCCCCAAGCTTAGATGCTTGAGTATCCTTGGAATATTTACTTGGGGTGCCTTTGGCATCCCCAATCTTGAACTCTCGCATCTCTTTATTCTTCTCATATTGATAGCTCCTCAATCTTCGAACACTTCATCCACACAAAACTTTAACAAAAACTTTGTGAGATCCGTCAGTATACTAAAGCAAATCACTACCTTTAGGTACTATTGAAAATTCATTTCAATTTCATATTAGCAATTTATCTACTGTATTCCAACTTCAGCATGGTTCATACCCCCCGATACTACCCATAGATTCATCAAAATAAGCGATCAACACATAGAAAACAGAATCTGTCAAAAACAGGACAGTCTGTAGTAATCTGGAAGTTTAGTAAACTTCTGTAACTCCAAAAAATTGTAAAAATATGATAATTTAAAATATTTGTACAGAAGTAATGTGCAAAAAGTTTCAGACCCATTTGACTTTCCAGTAAAAAAATGTAAATTCACGCACTAAAGCCAAAGTTTCTGTTTTTGTACTGCACATAGTAAACAAGCAATCTAATCATCCTAAAACCAAAGCTTGGCACATTATTTTTATAATACAATGGATATATACAAGGGGATAATTATTTTCGGAGAAGCTTCCATGAATTTTTTTACATTGTTTCCATGAGCATGAACACAAGTGTTCAAGGTCGACCCTCACTTCTCAAATGCATAACCTTCCAATCACTTCTCTTATTGAAAAACTTTTTTAGGCATGAGAGGCTAGTAATTTTTTTTGCGTTTCATTCTTTTATTTTTTCGTATGTTTCACCCACAAATAAACATAAAAAAGGAAAAACAAAATCTACTTAGTGAAGAAAGCAAACAAGCACACACGAGAATACCAACCCCACGCTATTGCTCCCCGGCAACGGCGACAGAAAAGAGGAGAGTAATAAAAATTCTATGCTTGTGGCTCATGAAAAGAATGATTTATGTGATACTTATATTGTCGAATTCATTCATGATGCTACTGAAAATTATAATGAGGGAGGAATATATGCTTGTGGGAATTGCAATAATATCAAGTTTCCTCTCTACGTGCTTAAAGTTTTAAAGTTATGCTTGTTTTGCCTTCCTATGCTAGTTGATTTTTGTTTCCATAAGTTGTTTGCTCACAAAATCTCTATGCATAGGAAGTGGGTTAGACTTAAATGTGTTAGTAATATGCTTCATGATGCTCTCTTTATGTTTCAATTCTTATCTTTTATGTGAGCATCATTTAAATCATCATGCCTACCTAGGGGCGTTAAACGTAAGCGCTTGTTGGGAGGCAACCCAATTTTATTTTTGTTATTTACTTTTTGCTCCTGTTTAGTAATAAATAATTCGTATAGCCTCCGGTTAGATGTGGTTTTACGTCTTAATTAGTGTTTGTGCCAAGTAGAACCTTTGGGAAGACTTGGGTGAAGTCTTTGCGACCTTGCTTAAAAAACAGAAACTTTTGCGCTCACGAGATTAGCTGCCATTTTTTACTGAAAAATGATTTTAGGTTGATTCTTTTTGCAGATGATTAATAGACAAATTCCTCACGTCCACCAATTTATTTAATAATTTTTGGAGTTACAAAAATATTCAGGAGTTACAGATTTCTACAGACTGTTCTGTTTTTGACAGATTCTGTTTTTATGTGTTGTTTGCTTATTTTGATGAATCTATGAGTAGTATCGGAGGGTATGAACCATAGAGAAGTTGGAATACATTAGATATTACACCAATATGAATTTAGAATGAGTTCACAACAGTACCTAAGTGGTGATTTATTTTCTTATACTAACGGAGCTTACGAGTTTTCTGTTAAGTTTTGTGTTGTGAAGTTTTCAAGTTTTGGGTGAAGATTTGATGGACTATTGTAGCGACCAGACCTCAAACAGTCTGATCTCTGTGCATCAGTGTCATCCCTGGACCAGTAATGCTGACACGCACAATACTCGAAGGATTTATAACAGAGTGGCAATCACACACTTATTACAACGAATGTCTCAAAAGAGAACTTATTACAATAAATATGGCTTAAGGCCATCTAATAACGGTAACAGCGGAAGGCTTGGAAGATAAGCGAGTCCATCAACTCCAATAGCATCACTGAGTATAAGACCACGACCTAAGGCACCTTACTCGCCGTCTGAATAGTCTGCAACATAAACGTTGCAGCCCGAAAACGGGTCAGCACATGGAATATGCTGGCAAT
Organism: Triticum aestivum; assembly: GCF_018294505.1. NCBI lineage: Eukaryota > Viridiplantae > Streptophyta > Magnoliopsida > Poales > Poaceae > Triticum > Triticum aestivum. Next base: position 616,205,898 of record NC_057799.1, on the reverse strand, counting down.
GTAACACATAGAGAGTAATGAACAGAATAATGCTATACTACATGCATATATGGCTGGTGGAAAGCTCTATGGTTACAGTTTTGCGAAAAGCCAATTTTTCCCTACTGCAAAGGAATAAATTTTATTCAACTATCACGGTGGTTGTTAAACATTGAGAAGGTTCACCCAACTCAATCCCAATTAAGTATCATCATTAAACCCAACAAAATTAATTAAAGTAACATGATGAGATTCACATGATAATCCAAGTACTAGATACTCAAGATGTCCATAACCGGGGACATGGCTAACCATGATTAGTTTATACACTCTACAGAGGTTTGCGCACTTTTCCCCACAAGACTCGATCTCCTCCGTTGGATTTCTCGCACTTCAGGGTGTTTGAGAAACGGATGACCGAGACACAGTCTTTCAGAAGCGTTTGCACGTTACGAATGGGTAGACAGTACCACCTATATCCCCTACATCTGCTAGTCTACCACTGTAAGAGTTCACACGACTTAATCAACTATGCTAGAGCCCATAATAGCTTGTGGCTGCACACGAAAGTTTCTAGCATGAATAATCTCATGATCCCTTTGAGCCTGGGTGGCAGTCCATAAGAAAAACAGGCAATCACTGGAATACCCAGGTGCCTCAATCCACCCAGATGTGTGTTTAAGTAGCCACCTTAAGTTTAACCATTAATTAACAATCTCACATCTGTCATGGAAATTCACTCAAACCCAATCCACGTCTACTAGCATAGCATAGCAATATAAGCATAACGTTGAAGTAACTCCCAAAGGTTTGATAATAAAACAGGTAATAGGTACTACCTCATCTACTTCCCGAAACCCACATATTAATCAGATCCTAACCATGCAATGTTTGAGGATTGATCTAATGCAATAAAAACTGGGTAATAAAGGGATATGATCAAAGTGTTACTTGCCTTGCTGATGATCCGTGAAACCTAGAGATTCGAAGTAACAAGCGGCGCACTCCGGGTACTCTATCGCAAACAAACAAGCATACAATAAGCACTCATCTAATGCATAGCTAAAACTCAATTAAAAGATCTAACCAGAAAGTTCAACTTAAGAACTCCCGTTTGCAAAAAGAATCAAATCAAATGAAGCAACGAAAGTCAAACGGCGAAAGAAACAGGCTTCGTTTACTAATCTGGACCTAAGTCAAATTTTACAGTAGCAAAGACTTGTTTGAGTTGGTTAAATGGAAAGAGGGTTTCGAGATGTAGGCGCTTGAATCGCCTGATTCCGATAAACGAGCGAAAAGTTATACTAGAACAAAAAACAGATCGGAAATCGCGATCAGAAATAATCGCGGAAAATCCGAGAAAAAGAAAAACGGACGAACAGGCTAACAAACGAACGTTCGCTGTCTGCGGCTAAACGACGAAAATCGTTCGTTAAAACGAACGTACGGACGAACGTCCGTTAAATAACTAAACCGGGAAAAACTGATCTAAAAAACGGATCTAGGTTTTTTTTAAAAAACGAACGGTTTTATTAAAAAAACGGCGGCGGCGGCGGCTGCCTCGTCGGGTCCGGCGGGGCTCGGGGCTCCGGCGGGGCGTCGGTGGTGGCGGCGGAGGGTGGTGCGGGACGGGCGACGGCGGCGGCTTCGGCTGCGGCTGCGGGCGGCGGGGCGGGACGGGGTGGTGGCGGCAGGGTATTTAAGGAGGGGGGGTCGGCTTGGGGAAGGGGGCGAGGAGGAGGAGTCCTTCCCGGACTCGGGCGGCGGCGGCGGCAGCTTCGCTCGGGACTCCAGTCCCGAGCTGGTGCGGGAGACGGCGGCGGCGCTGGGCCGGCTGGGCCTTTGGCCCGGTCGGTCCGAACAGATTTTTTTAAACAAAATTCCGCTGAAGCTTCGATAAATCCTAGAAAATAAAATAAAATTCTAAAAATGCCAAAAGAAATTTTCACCGTCTAAATAAAATATTTAGAACGAGATGAACATTTTCTTGGCCCTAAAATGCAAATTTGAAAAACGTGCAATTTTCCTAAATTCAAATAAAATAGCAAAAAACTCCAAAATAAAATCTTATTTGATTTTATTATTAAATCCTCAATATTTCTTTATTTTGGGAAAGTCATTTTATTCCCTCTCTCATATTTTTATAATTGAAATAATTGAAGACAAAATAAATAAAATCAAATGATCCTATTTTCAAAAGTTGAGAAAACCCAAATATGAAAATAACGAAATCCCCAACTCTCTCCATGGGTCCTTGAGTTGCGTAGAATTTCTAGGATCTAGCCAAAATGCAATAAAATATGATATGCAATGATGATCTAATGTATAACATTCCAAGTTGAAAATTTGGGATGTTACAACTATGGAATAAGGATTGGCAAGAGCCTAAGCTTGGGGATGCCCAAGGCACCCCAAGGTAATATTCAAGGACAACCAAGATCCTAAGCTTGGGGATGCCCCGGATGGCATCCCCTCTTTCGTCTTCGTTCATCAGTAACTTTACTTGGAGCTATATTTTTATTCACCACATGATATGTGTTTTGCTTGGAGCATCATTTTATTTTATTTAGTTTTGCTTGCTGTTTGAATAATATCCCAAGATCTGAAATTCTTAAATGTTAGAGAGTCTTCACATAGTTACATAATTATTCAACTACTCATTGATCTTCACTTATATCTTTTGGAGTAGTTTGTCATTTGCTCTAGTGCTTCACTTATATCTTTTTAGAGCACGGTGGTGGTTTTATCTTATAGAAATTATTGATCTCTCATGATTCACTTATATTATTTTGAGAGTCTTTTAGAACAGCATGGTAATTTGCTTTGGTTATAAAATTAGTCCTAATATGATGGGCATTCAAGATGGGTATAATAAAAACTTTCATACAAAGTGCATTGAATACTATGAGAAGTTTGATACTTGATGATTTTTTTGAGATATGAAGATGGTGATATTAGAGTCATGCTAGTTGAGTAAATGTGAAATTGAGAAATACTTGTGTTGAGGTTTGCAAGTCCCGTAGCATGCACATATGGTAACCGTTGTGTGACAACTTTGAAGCATGAGGTGTTTCTTTGATTGTCTTCCTTATGAGTGGCGGTCGGGGACGAGAGATGGTCTTTTCCTACCAATCTATCCCCCTAGAAGCATGCACGTAGTGCTTGGTTTTGATGACTAAGAGATTTTGGCAATAAGTATGTGAGTTCTTTATGACTAATGTTGAGTCCATGGATTATACACACTCTCAGCCTCCCACCATTGCTAGCCTCTCTTGTACCGCGCAACTTTCGCGGGCACCATACACCCACCATATACCTTCCTCAAAACAGCCACCATACCTACCTATTATGGCATTTCCATAGCCATTCCGAGATATTTTGCCATGCAACTTCCACCGTTCCGTCTATTATGACACGCTTCATCATTGTCATATTGCCTTGCATGATCATGTAGTTGACATCGTATTTGTGGCATGGCCACCATTCATAATTTTCATACATGTCACTCTTGATTCATTGCCCATCCCGGTACACCGCCGGAGGCGCTCATATAGTCATATTTTGTTCTAGTATCGAGTTGTAATCCTTGAGTTGTAAACAAATAGATGTGTGATGATTGATGACCCACAAGTGTAGGGGATCTATCGTAGTCCTTTCGATAAGTAAGAGTGTAGAACCCAACGAGGAGCAAAAGGAAATGACAAGCAGTTTTCAGTAAGGTATTCTCTGCAAGCACTGAGATTATTGGTAACAGATAGTTTTGTGATAAGGTAATTTGTAACGGGTAGCAAGTAACAAAAGTAAACAAGGTGCAGTAAGGTGGCTCAATCCTTTTTGTAGCAAAGGACCAGCCTAGACAAACTCTTATATAGAGAAAGCGCTCCCGAGGACACATGGGAATTATCGTCAAGCTAACTTTCATCACGCTCATATGATTCGCGTTTGTTACTTTGATAATTTGATATGTGGGTGGACCGGTGCTTGGGTACTGCCCTTCCTTGGACAAGCATCCCACTTATGATTAACCCCTATTGCAAGCATCCGCAACTACAAAAGAAGTATTGAGGTAAACCTAACCATAGCATGAAACATATGGATCCAAATCAGCCCCTTATGAAGCAACGCATAAACTAGGGTTTAAGCTTCTGTCACTCTAGCAACCCATCATCTACTTATTACTTCCCAATGCCTTCCCCTAGGCCCAAATAATGGTGAAATGTCATGTAGTCGACGTTCACATAACACCACTAGAGGAGAGACAACATACATCTCATCAAAATATCGAACGAATACCAAATTCACATGACTACTTATATCAAGACTTCTCCCATGTCCTCAGGAACAAACGTAACTACTCACAAATCATATTCATGTTCATAATCAGAGGGGTATTAATATGCATAAAGGATTTGAACATATGATCTTCCACCGAATAAACCAACTAGCATCAACTACAAGGAGTAATCAACACTACTAGCAACCCACAGGTACCAAGCTGAGCTTTGAGACAAAGATCGGATACAAGAGATGAACTAGGGTTTTAGAGGAGATGGTGCTGGTGAAGATGTTTATGGAGATTGACCCCCTCCCAATGAGAGGATTGATGGTGATGACGATGGTGATGATTTCCCCCTCCCGGAGGGATGTTTCCCCGGCAGAACAACTCCGCCGGAGCCCTAGATTGGTTCCGCCTCGTGGCGGCAGGGTTTCGTCCCGAAAGCTTCCTCCTTATTTTTTCTCGGACGAATGACTTCATATAGCAGAAGATGGGCACCGGAGGCCTGCCAGGGGGCCCACGAGGCGGGGGGCGCGCCCAGGGGGTAGGGCGCGCCCCCACCCTCGTGGATGGTGGGTGGCCCCCTTCTGGTTGATTCTTTCGCTAGTATTTTTTTATTAATTCCAAAAACTGCCTCCGTGAATTTTCAGGACTTTTGGAGCTGTGCAGAATAGGTCTCTAATATTTGCTCCCTTTCCAGCCTAGAATTCCAGCTGCCGGCATTCTCCCTCTTCGTGTAAACCTTGTAAAATAAGAGAGAATAGGCATAAGTATTGTGACATTATGTGTAACTAACAACCCATAATGCAATAAATATCAATTAAAAGCATGATGCAAAATGGACGTATCAACTCCCCCAAGCTTAGACCTCGCTTGTCCTCAAGCGGAAACCGATAACGAAAAATATGTCCACATGTTTAGAGATAGAGGTGTCGATAAAATAAAATACGGACATGAGGGCATCATGATCATTCTTATAACAACAACATATGATTCTTGCATAAGGTATAAGACAAAAGTAAAAGATAGGCCCTTCGCAGAGGGAAGTAGAGGTTGTCATGTGTTTTTGTGGTTGGATGCACAAAATCTTAACGCGAAAGAACGTCACTTTATATTGCCACTTGTGATATGGACCTTTATTATGCAGTCTGTCGCTTTTATTGCTTCCATATCACAAGATCGTATAAAGCTTATTTTCTCCACACTAATAAATCATACATATTTAGAGAGCAATTTTTATTGCATACAATAATGACAAATTACTTGAAGGATCTTACTCAATCCATAGGTAGGTATGGTGGACTCTCATGGCAAAACCAGGTTTAAGGATATTTGGAAGCACAAGTAGTATCTCTACTTGGTGCAAAGAATTTGGCTAGCATGAGGGAGAAAGGCAAGCTCAACATGTTGGACGATCCATGACAATATACTTTATTTCGGATATAAGAAGACATAACCCATTACGTTGTCTTCCTTGCCCAACATCAACTCTTTAGCATGTCATATTTTAATGAGTTCTCACAATCATAAAAGATGTCCAAGATAGTCTATTTATATGTGAAAACCTCTCTTTCTTTATTACTTCCTATTAATTGCAACGATGACCAAAACTATGTTTGTCAACTCTCAACTTTTATTCATCATACTCTTTTATATGTGAAGTCATTACTCTTCATAAGATCATTATGATCTATTTATTTATTTTTATTCTTTCTTTTTCTTTTATTCCCTCACGATCATAGCAAGATAACCAAGCCCTTGACTCAAAACTAATCTTTATTATATATAGATCACAGACTCGATTACATAGAGGGATCATAAAGCAAAACTCAAAACTAGATCATACCAGAACTTTATTCTACTAGATCAAGATATTAATAAAAGGATCAAACTAAGGAAAACGGTAAAGACATGAGTGTGATGGTGATACGATACCGGGGCACCTCCCCCAAGCTTGGCAGTTGCCAAGGGGAGTGCCCATACCCATGTGGTTATGTCTCCTTCTTCGGAGGTGAAGAAGATGGTGATGACGATGACAATTATGCCTTTAGCTTCTTCATATTGTAATTGAGAAGAACAATTTTCTCCTTTAAATCATCGACCTCCGATTCCAGCTTCAAGATCTTGTCACATAAATCTCCTTTGCTTTTCTGCCGAAAACGAGAAGGAATAGAGCGGTTGTTAGACAGTTTAGCCCTCTTAGGGAGACTAGACTTCTTGAACTTCATGTGCATATCCCCGGGTTGAGGTAGAGGGACATCCTCCTCCTCCGAACTTGAATCATTGATCCTCATCAAATGAGCATCCTCCTCGTCATCCGTAGTTCGAATCTGCGACATAGCTCTCTCCGTCGGAATGAGATGTGAGACATAGCTCTCTCCGTCGGAATCTTGAGATGACATCTTGCTCCAAATTTGCGACAGAAACAGCTCGAAACAAAAACAGGGGATATTTGCGTGATACGAGGGTCAAAACCTTCGGGAGATTATATAATGAATTTTTACCGACGAAAAGAAGTACCGTGCAAGAAAACGGAGTCAGGAGAGCACACGAGGTGCCCACGAGGCAGAGGCGCGCCCAGGGGGGTAGGGCGCGCCCTCCACCCTCGTGGACGCCTCGTGTCCCTTTCGGACTACTTCTTATTTTCTTAAATATTCCAAAACGGAGAAAAATTGCCACTAGAATTGTTTTGGAGTCGGTTTACTTACCGTACCACATACCTATTCCTTTTTGGAGTCTGAAACATTCTGGAAAGTGTCCCTTATGTATTCCTTCGGGGTCACGGTGTCAATAACATTAGTTTCAACATTTATGGGATTACCTGAGATATAATGTTTGATTCTTTGACTGTTCACCACCTTCGGATTTGTGCCTTCAAAAGTTGTTGATTTTTATGGCGCTGGAACGATAGACCTCCTCGATAACGTAAGGCCCTTCCCATTTAGAGAGAAGTTTTCCTACAAAAAATCTTAAACCAGAGTTGAATATCAACACATGATCACCTACATTAAACTCACGCTTTTGTATCCTTTTGCCATGCCATCTTTTAACCTTTTCTTTAAACAGTTTGGCATTCTCATAGGCATGGGTTCTCCATTCATCAAGTGAGCTAATGTCAAATAGCCTCTTCTCACCAGCAAGTTTGAAATCATAGTTGAGCTCTTTAATGGCCCAATATGCCTCATGTTCTAGTTCGAGAGGTAAGTGACACGCTTTTCCATAAACCATTTTATATGGAGACATTCCCATATGATTTTTGTATGCGGTTCTATAAGCCCATAATGCATCATCAAGTTTCCTGGACCAATTCTTTCTAGATCTATTAATAGTCTTCTGCAAAATTAACTTAAGCTCTCTATTACTCAGTTCTACTTGACCACTAGACTGCGGGTGATAAGGGGATGCAATTCTATGATTAACATCATACTTAGCAAGCATTTTGGGAAAAGCACCATGAATAAAATGTGAACCACCATCAGTCATTAAATATCTAGGGACTCCAAACCTCGGAAAAGTAACTTCTTTAAGCATCTTAATAGAGGTGTTATGATCAGCACTACTAGTTGGAATAGCTTCTACCCACTTAGTAACGTAATCAATAGCAACTAAAATATGTGTATACCCGTTAGAGGAAGGAAATGGTCCCATATAATTAAAGCCCCAAACATCAAATGGTTCAATAACAAGTGAATAATTCATAGGCATTTCTTGACGTCTACTAATATTACCAATTCTTTGACATTCATCACAAGACAAGACAAACTTACGGGCATCTTTGAAGAAAGTAGGCCAATAAAAACCGGATTGCAATACCTTATGCGCAGTTCTATCCCCAGCGTGGTGTCCTCCATAAGCCTTGGAGTGACACTTGCGTAGGATCTGTTCCTGTTCATGCTCAGGTACACAATGTCTAATGACACCATCTACTCCTTCTTTATAAAGGTGTGGGTCATCCCAGAAGTAATGTCTTAAATCATAGAAAAACTTTTTCTTTTGCTGGTATGTGAAACTAGGTGGTATAAATTTAGCAACAATGTAATTAGCATAATCAGCACACCATGGAGCAGTACGAGAAGCATTTATGATAGCTAATTGTTCATCAGGAAAGCTATCATCAATAGGTAGTGGGTCATCAAGAACATTCTCTAACCTAGACAAGTTGTCTACAACGGGGTTCTCAGCTCCCTTTCTATCAATAATATGCAAATCAAATTCTTGTAGCAAGAGAACCCATCTAATAAGTCTAGGTTTAGCATCTTTCTTTTCCATAAGATATTTAATAGCAGCATGATCAGTGTGAACAGTTACTTTGGAATCAACAATATAAGGTCTGAACTTATCACAAGCAAATACAAGAGCTAAAAATTCTTTTTCAGTAGTAGCATAATTTCTCTGGGCACTGTCTAGAGTTTTACTAGCATATTGGATAACATTTAATTTCTTATCAACTCTTTGTCCTAAAACAGCACCTACAGCATAATCACTATCATCGCACATAATTTCAAAGGGTAAATTCCAATCAGGTGGATGAACAATAGGTGCAGAAATCAAGGCTTTCTTAAGTATTTCAAATGCTTTTACACAATCATCATCAAAGACAAAAGGAACATCTTTTTGTAAGAGATTAGTCAGAGGCCTGGAAATTTTAGAGAAGTCCTTAATGAACCTCCTATAAAAACCGGCATGACCAAGGAAACTTCTTATACCTTTAATGTCCTTGGGCACGACATCTTTTCAATAGCATCAACTTTAGCTTTATCAACTTCAATACCTCTTTCAGAAATTTTATGCCCCAAGAAAATAGCTTCATTAACCATAAAGTGGCACTTCTCCCAATTCAAACAAGATTAGTTTCTTCACATCTCTGCAAAACTCGATCAAGGTTGCTCAAGCAATCATCAAAAGAAATTCCATATACGGAGAAATCATCCATGAAAACCTCAACAATCTTTTCACAAAAATCAGAGAATATAGCCATCATGCATCTTTGAAAGGTAGCAGGTGCATCACATAAACCAAAAGGCATACGTCTATAAGCAAAGGTACCGAAAGGACAAGTAAAGGTGGTCTTTTCTTGATCCTCTTTTGACACAGGTATTTGAGAGAAATTAGAATAACCATCTAGAAAGCAAAAATGTGTATGTTTGGATAATCTTTCTAGCATTTGATCAATAAAAGGTAAAGGGTAATGATCTTTTTTAGTAGCTTTATTTAGTTTACGGAAATCAATTACCATTCTATAACCTGTAACAATTCTTTGTGGGATCAATTCATCTTTATCATTAGGAACAACAGTAATACCTCCCTTCTTAGGGACACAATGGAAAGGACTTACCCACTGACTATCAGCAACAGGATAAATTATACCTGCCTCCAGAAGCTTTAGTATTTCTTTTCTTACCACTTCTTTCATCTTAGGATTTAACCGTCGTTGGTGATCAACAACTGGTTTAGCGTCTTTCTCCAATTTTATTTTGTGTTGGCATAGAGTGGGACTAATGCCCTTAAGATCATCAAGAGTATATCCAATAGCAGCACGGTGCTTCTTCAGAGTTTTTAATAATTTCTTTTCTTCATGCTCTGAAAGGTTAGCACTAATAATAACAGGATATATCTTTTTCTCATCAAGATAAGCATATTTAAGAGTATCAGGTAATGGTTTAAGCTCAAACACGGGATCACCCTTGGGTGGAGGAGGATCCCCTAGGATTTCAACAGGCAGGTTGTGTTTCAAAATAGGTCCCTGTTTAAAGAATACTTCATCTATTTCCCTTCTTTCATTCATAAACATATCATTTTCATGGTCTAGCAAATATTGTTCTAAAGGATCATTAGGAGGCACGACAATAGAAGCAAGACCAATAATTTCATCTTTACTAGGCAATTCTTCATCATGGGGTTGTCTATGAAACTTAGCAAAATTAAACTCATGAGACATATCCCCCAAACCAATAGTAACAACATCCTTTTTGCAGTCTATCCTAGCATTAACAGTATTCAAGAAGGGTCTACCAAATATAATGGGACAAAAGTTATCTTGTGGGGAACCAAGAACAAGAAAATCAGCAAGATATTTAACTTTCCCACACAAGACTTCAACATCTCTAACAATCCCAACTGGTGAAATAGTATCTCTATTGGCAAGCTTAATTGTAACATCAATTTCTTCTATCTCAGCAGGTGCAATATCATGCATAATTTCTTTGTATAAGGAATGAGGTATTGCACTTGCACTAGCACCCATATCACACAAGCCATGATAACAATGATCTCCTATTTTAACAGAAATAACAGGCATGCCTACAATAGGTCTATGTTTATTTTTAGTGTCGGGTCTAGCAATTCTAGCAGCTTCATCACAGAAGTAAATAACATGCCCATCAATATTATCAGCCAAGAGATCTTTAACCATAGCAATACTAGGTTCAACTTTAATTTGCTCAGGGGGTGTAGGTGTTCTAGTATTACTCTTACGAACCACAGTCGAAGCTTTAGCATGATCCTTTATTCTAACAGGGAAAGGTGGTTTCTCAATATAAGCAGTAGGAACAATAGGATCATTATAAGTGATAGTCTTTTCTTCAACTTTAATAGGTGCAACTACTTTTACTTCAATGGGAGGATTATATTTAAACCACTTCTCCTTAGGGAGATCAACATGAGTAGCAAATGATTCATAGAAAGAAGCTACTATCTCAGAGTCAAGTCCATATTTAGAGCTAAATTCACGGAAAACATCGGTATCCATAAAAGATTTAACACAATCAAACTTAGGTGTTATACCTAACTCCTTACCTTCGTCGAGGTCCCAATCTTCAGAGTTGCGTTTAATTCTTTCCAATAAATCCCATTTGAATTCAATAGTCTTCATCATAAAGAACCAGTACAAGAAGTATCGAGCATGGAGCGATTATTGAGAGAAAGCCGAGCATAAAATTTTGAATAATAATTTCTCTTGAGAGCTCATGATTGGGGCATGAATATAACATTGACTTAAGCCTCCCCCAAGCTTGAGCGATGCTTTCTCTTTCGCGAGGCCAAACATTATATATATAATTACGATCACGATGAACAAGATGCATAGGATAAAACTTCTGATGAAATTCCAATTTCAATTGGTTGTAGTTCCATGATCCCATATCATCACATAGCCTAAACCATGTCAATGCCTTTCCCTTCAAAGATAAAGGGAAGAACTTCTTCTTGATAACATCTTGGGCATACCTGCAAGCTTAAATAATCCACAACTTCATCCACATAGATTAGGTGCAAATCGGGATGTAGTGTTCCATCTCCTGTAAAAGGATTAGCTAGCAGTTTCTCTATCATACCCGAAGGAGTTTCAAAGTAAACATTTTCAGTAGGTTCAGTAGGTTGAGGAGCAACTCTTTGCTCTACTGGTCGGGGTGAAGATACCCCGAACAAGCCCCTCAAAGGATTACTTTCCATAGTAACAAGTGAGAGTAAATTTCATCAAACTATATAAATTTTTCCTTACCAAATTCCACTTACCAAAGGCGCTTCACTCCCCGGCAACGGCGCCAAAAAAGAGTCTTGATGACCCACAAGTATAGGGGATCTATCATAGTCCTTTTGATAAGTAAGAGTGTCGAACCCAACGAGGAGCAGAAGGAAATGACAAGCGGTTTTCAGTAAGGTATTCTCTGCAAGCACTGAGATTGTCGGTAACAGATAGTTTTGTGATAAGGTAATTTGTAACGGGTAGCAAGTAACAAAAGTAAACTAGGTGCAGCAAGGTGGCCCAATCCTTTTTGTAGCAAAGGACAAGCCTGGACAAACTCTTATATAGAGAAAAGCGCTCCCGAGGACACATGGGAATTATCGTCAAGCTAGTTTTCATCACGCTCATATGATTCGCGTTCGTTACTTTGATAATTTGATATGTGGGTGGACCGGTGCTTGCGTACTGCCCTTCCTTGGACAAGCATCCCACTTATGATTAACCCCTATTGCAAGCATCCGCAACTACAAAAGAAGTATTAAGGTAAACCTAACCATAGCATGAAACATATGGATCCTAATCAGCCCCTTACGAAGCAACGCATAAACTAGGGTTTAAGCTTCTGTCACTCTAGAAACCCATCATCTACTTATTACTTCCCAATGCCTTCCCCTAGGCCCAAATAATGGTGAAGTGTCATGTAGTTGACGTTCACATAACACCACTAGAGGAGAGACAACATACATCTCATCAAAATATCGAACGAATACCAAATTCACATGACTACTTATAGCAAGACTTCTCCCATGTCCTCAAGAGCAAACGTAACTACTCATAAATCATATTCATGTTCATAATCAGAGGGGTATTAATATGCATAAAGGATCTGAACATATGATCTTCCACCGAATAAACCAACTAGCATCAACTACAAGGAGTAATCAACACTACTAGCAACCCACAGGCACCAATCTGAGGCTTTGAGACAAAGATCGGATACAAGAGATGAACTAGAGTTTTAGAGGAGATGGTGCTGGTGAAGATGTTGATGGAGATTGACCCCCTCCCAATGAGAGGATCGATGGTGATGACGATGGTGATGATTTCCCCCTCCCGGAGGGATGTTTCCCCAGCAGAACAGCTCCGCCGGAGCCCTAGATTGGTTCCGTCAAGGTTCCGCCTCGTGGCGCCGGTGTTTCGTCCCGAAAGCTTCCTCCTTATTTTTTCTTGGACGAAAGACTTCATATAGTAGAAGATGGGCATCGGAGGCCTGCCAGGGGGCCCACGAGGCAGGGGGCACGCCCAGGGGGGTAGGGCGTGCCCCCACCCTCGTGGATGGTGGGTAGCCCCCGTCTGGTTGATTCTTTCGCCAGTATTTTTTTTATTAATTCTGAAAACTGCCTCCGTGAAGTTTCAGGACTTTTGGAGATGTGCAGAATAGGTCTCTAATATTTGCTCCCTTTCCAGCCCAGAATTCCAGCTGCCGGCATTCTCCCTCTTCATGCAAACCTTGTAAAATAAGAGAGAATAGGCATAAGTATTGTGACATAATGTGTAATAACAGCCCATAATGCAATAAATATCGATATAAAAGCATGATGCAAAATGGACGTATCAATGATCATCATTATTCGAGCATTTTCCCATGTGAGGAAATTAAAAAAAAAGAGAAAGGCCAAATAAAAAAAGGAGAAGGCCAAAAAAAGGGATAAAGGCCAAAAAAAGAGATGGCCCAAAATAATGAGAGAAAAAGAGAGGAGGGGCAATGTTACTATCCTTTTTCCACACTTGTGCTTCAAAGTAGCACCATGATCTTCATGATAGAGAGTCTCTTATTTTGTCACTTTCATATACTAGTGGGAATTTTCGTTATAGAACTTGGCTTGTATATTCCAACAATGGGCTTCCTCAATTGCCCTAGGTCTTCGTGAGCAAGCAAGTTGGATGCACACCCACTTAGTTTCTTTCATTGAGCTTTCATACATTTATAGCTCTAGTGCATCCGTTGCATGGCAATCCCTACTCACTCACATTGATATCTATTGATGGGCATCTCCATAGCCCATTAATACGCCTAGTTGATGTGAGACCATCTTCCTCTTTTTTGTCTTCTCCACAACCACCATTCTATTCCACCTATAGTGCTATGTCCATGGCTTGCGCTCATATATTGCGTGAAAGTTGAAAAAGATTGAGAATAGTAAAGTATGAAACAATTGCTTGGCTTTTCATCGGGGTTGTGCATGATTGGAGCATTTTATGTGACGAAGATGGAGCATAGTAAAACTATATGATCTTGTAGGGATGAGCTTTCTTTGGCCATATTATTTTAAGAAGACATAATTGCCTTGTTAGTATGCTTGAAGTATTATTGTTTTTATGTCAATATTAAACTTTTATTTTGAATCTTATGGATCTGAATATTCATGCCACAATAAAGTAAATTACATCGATAATTAAGTTAGGTAGCATTCCACATCAAAAATTCTGTTTTTATCATTTACCTACTCGAGGATGAGCAGGAATTAAGCTTGGGGATGCTTGATACGTCTCCAACGTATCTATAATTTTGATTGTTTCATGCTATTATATCATCCATCTTGGATGTTTTATATGCATTTATATGTTGTTTTATATGATTTTTGGGACTAACCTATTAACCTAGAGCCCAATGCCAATTTCTGTTTTTTCCTTGTTTTTGAGTTTTTTAGAAAAGGAATAACAAACAGAGTCCAATTGACGTGCCAATTTTTGATGATTTTTTATGGACCAAAAGAAGCTCCCGGAGTAAAAGAGTTGGGCCAGAAGAGTCCCGAGCCGTCCACGAGGGTGGAGGGCGCGCCCTACCCCCTAGGCGCGTCCCCCTATCTCATGGACGACTCGGAGACCCCCCTGACGTGAGACCGACGCCAAAAAATCCTATAAATACAGAAACCCCCAGAACATAACCTAGATGGGGAGTTCCGCCACCGCAAGCCTCTATAGCCACCAAAAACCAATCGGGACCCTGTTTCGGCACACTGCCAGAGGGGGAATCATCACCGGTGGCCATCTTCATCATCCCGACGCTCTCCATGACGAGGAGGGAGTAGTTCACCCTTGGGGCTGAGGGTATGTACCAGTAGCTATGTGTTTGATCTCTCTCTCTCTCTCTCTCGTGTTCTTGATTCGGCACGATCTTGATGTATCGCGAGCTTTGCTATTATAGTTGGATCTTATGATGTTTCTCCCCCTCTACTCTCTTGTAATGGATTGAGTTTTCCCTTTGAAGTTATCTTATCGGATTGAGTCTTTAAGGATTTGAGAACACTTGATGTATGTCTTGCATGTGCTTATCTGCGGTGACAATGGGATATTCACGTGATCTACTTGATGTATGTTTTGGTGATCAACTTGAGGGTTCAGTGACCTTGTGAACTTATGCATAGGGGTTGGCACATGTTTTCGTCTTGACTCTCTGGTAGAAACTTTGGGGCACTCTTTGAAGTTCTTTGTGTTGGTTGAATAGATGAATCTGAGATTGTGTGATGCATATCGTATAATCATACCCGCAGATACTTGTGGTGACATTGGAGTATCTAGGTGACATTAGGGTTTTGGTTGATTTGTATCTTAAGGTGTTATTTTACTACAAACTCTAGGGTTGTTTGTGACACTTATAGGAATAGCCCAATGGATTGATCGGAAAGAATAACTTTGAGGTGGTTTCGTACCCTACAACAATCTCTTTGTTTCTTCTCCGCTATTAGTGACTTTGGAGTGACTCTTTGTTGCATGTTGAGGGATTGTTATATGATCTAATTATGTTATCATTGTTGAGAGAACTTGCACTAGTGAAAGTATGAAACTTAGGCCTTTGTTTCCTAGCATTGCAATACTGTTTACGCTCACTTTTAGCACTTGATACCTTGCTGTTTTTATATTTTCAGATTACAAATACCCATATCTACCATCCATATTGCACCCGTATCACCATCTCTTCGCCGAACTAGTGCACCTATACAATTTACCATTGTATTGGGTGTGTTGGGGACACAAGAGACTCTTTGTTATTTGGTTGCAGGGTTGTTTGAGAGAGACCATCTTCATCCTACACCTCCCACGGATTGATAAACCTTAGGTCATCCACTTGAGGGAAATTTGCTACTGTCCTACAAACCTCTGCACTTGGAGGCCCAACAACGTCTACAAGAAGAAGGCTGTGTAGTAGACATCAAGCTCTTTTCTGAAGCTGTTGCCGGGGAGGCTAGGTAAGCGGCACTAACACTCCGTCAACTAAGCTCTTTTCTGGCGCCGTTGCCGGGGAGGTTAGTGCTTGAAGGTATATCTTTAGATCTTGCAATCAAATCTTTTTGTTTCTTGTTTTATCACTAGTTTAGTCTATAAAAAGAAAACTACAAAAAAATGGAATTGAGGGTGCCTCATATGCTTCATCTTTTTAATGTCTTTCGTGCAAATGATGGAAAGGAAACTTGTGCTCAAGTGCTAGAAGAAGAATGCATTAGAATGTTTGGCACTAAATATTTGTGTGATGAGCATGATTGCAATGTTGTTAGTATGAATTCCTTGAATATCCATGATGCTAATGATGTGCAAAGCCACAAGCTTGGGGATGCTATGCTTGATGAAGATGATATTCTTAGTCCCCCAAGTTTTGATGAGAATATTTATTTTGATGATAGCATGCCTCCTATTTATGATGATTATTGTGATGATAGGTATGCTATAAAGAATAATGGTAACCATGAAACTTGTCATCTGGATTTTAATTTTCAATTGGATTATGCCTCACATGATAGTTATTTTGTTGAGTTTGCTCCCACTTCTATTCATGAGAAGAAATTTGCTTATGTGGAGAGTAATAAAAATTCTATGTTGTGGCTCTTGAAAAGAATGCTTTATGTGATAGTTATATTGTTGAATTCATTCATGATGCTACTGAAAATTATTATGAGGGAGGAATATATGCTTGTAGGAATTGCAATAATATCAAGTTTCCTCTCTACGTGCTTAAAGTTTTAAAGTTATGCTTGTTTTGCCTTCCTATGCTAGTTGATTTTTGTTTCCATAAGTTGTTTGCTCAAGAAATCCCTATGCATAGGAAGTGCGTTAGACTTAAATGTGTTAGTAATATGCTTCATGATGCTCTCTTTATGTTGCAATTCTTATCTTTTATGTGAGCATCATTGAAATCATCATGCCTAGCTAGGGGCGTTAAACGTAAGCGCTTGTTGGGAGGCAACCCAATTTTATTTTTGTTCTTTACTTTTTGCTCCTGTTTAGTAATAAATAATTCATATAGCCTCTGGTTATATGTGGTTTTAAGTCTTAGTTAGTGTTTGTGCCAAGTAGAACCTTTGGGAAGACTTGGGTGAAGTCTTTGCGATCTTGCTGTAAAAAACAGAAACTTTTGCGCTCACGAGATTAGATGCCATTTTTTACTGGAGAGTGATTTTAGGTTGATTCTTTTTGCATATGATTAATAGACAAATTCCTCACGTCCACCAATGTATTTCAGAATTTTTGGAGTTACAGAAATATTCGGGAGTTACAGATTACTACAGACTGTTCTGTTTTTGACAGATTCTGTTTTATATGTGTTGTTTGCTTATTTTGATGAATCTATGAGTAGTATCGGAGGATATGAACCATAGAGAAGTTGGAATACAGTAGATATTACACCAATATGAAGGTATTTTGCAGTCCCGGATGAGATCACGGACATGACTAGGAGTCTCGAAATGGTCGAGACATAAAGATTGATATATTGGATGACTATATTCGGACACCGGAATGGTTCCAAGGTGTATCGGGTATTTACCGGAGTACCGGGGGGTTACCGGAACCCCCGGGGGGTTATTGGGCCTCATGGTCCTATTGGTGGAAGAGAGGAGGCAGGTCAAGGCAGGGCGCCCCCCTAGCCCAAACAGAATTGGACTAGGGGGCCGGCCCCCCTTTCCTTCTCTCCTCCCTCACCTTCCCCCTTCTCCTTGTTGGACTAGGAAAGGGGGGGGGGGGCGTATCCTACTTGGAGTAGGATTGCCCCCCTAGGTGCGCCTCCTCCCCTTGGCCGGCCTCCTCCTCCCTCCCCCCTTTATATACATGGGAGGGGGGCACCCCAAAGACACACCAAAGTTTCTCTTAGCCGTGTGCGGTGCTCCCGTCCACAGAAACACACCTCGGTCATATCGCTGCAGTGCTTAGGCGAAGCCCTGCGCCGGTAACTTCATCATCACCATCATCACGCCGTCATGCTGACGAAACTCTCCCTCGGGCTCAACTGGATCAAGAGTTCGAGGGATGTCATCGAGCTGTACGTGTGCAGATCGCGGAGGTACCGTGCGTTTGGTACTTGATCGGTTGGATCGCGAAGACGTTCGACTACATCAAGCGCGTTACTTAACGCTTCCGCTTTCGGTCTACGAGGGTACGTGGACACACTCTCCCGCTCGTTGCTATGCATCACATAGATATATCTTGCGTGATCATAGGTAATTTTTTTGAAATACTGCGTTCCCCAACAGTGGCAGCCAAGCCAGGTTTATGCGTAGATGTTATATGCACGAGTAGAACACAAAGAGTTGTGGGCGATAATAATCATACTACTTACCAGCATGTCATACTTTGATTCGGCGGTATTGTTGGATGAAGCGGCCCAGACCGACATTACATGACCGCGTTCATGAGACTGGTTCTACCGCCGTGCTTCGCACACAGGTGGCTAGTGGATGTCTGTTTCTCCAACTTTAGTTGAATCGAGTGTGACTACGCCCGGTCCTTGTTGAAGGTTAAAACAACACACTTGACGAAAAATCGTTGTGGTTTTTGATGCGTAGGTAAGAACGGTTCTTGCTAAGCCCGTAGTAGCCATGTAAAACTTGCAACAACAAAGTAGAGGATATCTAACTTGTTTTTGCAGGGCATGTTGTGATGTGATATGGTCAAGACGTCATGATATATAAATTGTTGTATGAGATGATCATGTTTTGTAAAAGTTATCGGCAATTGGCAGGAGCCTTATGGTTGTCGTTTATTGTATGAAATGCTTTACTTTATCACTAAGCGGTAGCGATAGTCGTGATAGCAATAGTTGGCGAGACAACAACGATGCTTCGATGGAGATTAAGGTGTCAAGCCGGTGACGATGGTGATCATGACGGTGCTTTGGAGATGGAGATCAAAGGCACAAGATGATGATGGCCATATCATATCACTTATATTAATTGCATGTGATGTTTATCCTTTATGCATCTTATTTTGCTTAGTTCGGCGGTAGCATTATAAGATGATCTCTCACTAAATTTCAAGGTATAAGTGTTCTCCCTGAGTATGCACCATTGCGACAGTTCATCGTGCCGAGACACCACATGATGATCGGGTGTGATAAGCTCTACGTTCACATACAACGGGTGCAAGCCAGTTTTGCACACACAGAATACTCGGGTTAAACTTGACGAGCCTAGCATATGCAGATATGGCCTCGGAACACTGAGACCAAAAGGTCGAGCATGAATCATATAGTAGATATGATCAACATAGTGATGTTCACTATTGAAAGCTACTCCATCTCACGTGATGACCGGACATGGTTTAGTTGATTTGGATCACGTGATCACTTAGATGATTATAGGGATGTCTATCTAAGTGGGAGTTCTTAAGTAATATGATTAATTGAACTTTAATTTATCATGAACTTAGTACCTGATAGTATTTTGCATGTCTATGTTGTTGTAGATCAATGGCCCGTGCTACTGTTCATTTGAATTTTAATGCGTTCCTAGAGAAAGCTAAGTTGAAAGATGATGGTAACAACTACACGGACTGGGTCCGTAACTTGAGGATTATCCTCATTGCTGCATAGAAGAATTACGTCCTGGAAGCACCGCTAGGTGTACCACCCGCGTCGGCAACTGCAGACATTGTGAATGCCTGGCAGTCGCGTGTTGATGACTACTCGATAGTTCAATGTGCCATGCTTTACGGCGTAGAACCGGGACTTCAACAACGTTAACGTCATGGAGCATATGAGATGTTCCAGGAGTTGAAGTTAATATTTCAAGCAAATGCCCGGATTGAGAGATATGAAGTCTCCAATAAGTTCTACAGCTGCAAAATGGAGGAGAATAGTTCTGTCAGTGAACATATATTCAGAATGTATGGGTACCACAACCACTTGACTCAACTGGGAGTTAATCTTCCTGATGACAGTGTCATTGACAGAGTTCTTCAATCACTGCCACCAAGCTACAAGAGCTTCGTGATGAAATATAATATGAAAGGGGTGGATAAGACAATTCCTGAGCTCTTCGCAATGCTAAAGGCTGCGGAGGTAGAAATCAAGAAGGAGCATCAAGTGTTGATGGTCAGCAAGACCACCAGTTTCAAGAAAAAGGGTAAAGGGAAGAAGGGTAACTTCAAGAAGAACAGCAAGCAAGTTGCTGCTCAAGTGAAGAAGCCCAAGTCTGGACCTAAGCCTGAGACTGAGTGCTTCTACTGCAAAGGGACTGGTCACTGGAAGTGGAACTGCCCCAAGTATTTGGCGGATAAGAAGGATGGCAAAGTGAAAGGTATTTCATATACATGTTATTGATGTGTACCTTACTAATGCTCGCAGTAGTGCCTGGGTATTTGATACAGGTTCTGTTGCTCATATTTGCAACTCGAAATAGGGACTACGGATTAAGCAAAGATTGGCTAAGGACAAGGTGACGATGCGCGTGGGAAATGGTTCCAAAGTCAATGTGATCGCCGTCGGCACGCTACCTCTACATCTAGCTTTAGGATTAGTTTTAGACCTGAATAATTGTTATTCGGTGCCAGCGTTAAGCATGAACATTATATCTGGATCTTGTTTGATGCGAGACGGTTATTCATTCAAATATGAGAATAATGGTTGTTCTATTTATATGTGTAATATCTTTTATGGTCATGCACCCTTGAAGAGTGGTCTATTTTTGTTGAATCTCGATAGTAGTGACACACATATTCATAATATTGAAGCCAAAAGATGCAAAGTTGATAATGATAGTGCAACTTATTTGTGGCACTGCCATTTGGGTCATATTGGTGTAAAGCGCATGAAGAAATTCCATACTGATGGACTTTTGGAATCACATGATTATGTATCACTTGGTACTTGCGAACCATGCCTCATGGGCAAGATGACTAAAACTAAGTTCTCCGGAACAATGGAGCGAGCAACAGATTTATTGGAAATAATACATACTGATGTACGCGGTCCAACGAATATTGAGGCTCGCGGCGGATATCGTTATTTTCTGACCTTCACAGATGATTTAAGCAGATATGGGTATATCTACCTGATGAAACATAAGTCTGAAACATTTGAAAAGTTCAAAGAATTTCAGAGTGAAGTGGAAAATCATCGTAACAAGAAAATAAAGTTTCTGCGATCTGATCATGGAGGAGAATATTTGAGTTATGAGTTTGGTCTTCATTTGAAACAATGCGGAATAGTTTCGCAACTCACGCCAACCGGAACTTCACAGCGTAATGGTGTGTCCGAACATCGTAACCGCACTTTATTAGATATGGTGCGATCGATGATGTCTCTTACTGATTTACCGCTATCGTTTTGGAGTTATGCTTTAGAGACGGCTGCATTCACGTTAAATAGGGCACCATCTAAATCCGTTGAGACGACGCCATATGAACTGTGGTTTGGACAGAAACCCAAGTTGTCGTTTCTTAAAGTTTGGGGCTGCGGTACTTATGTGAAAAAGCTTCAACCTGATAAGGTCGAACCCAAATCGGAGAAATGTGTCTTCATAGGATACCCAAAGGAGACTGTTGGGTACACCTTCTATCACAAATCCGAAGGCCAGATATTCGTTGCTAAGAATGGATCCTTTCTAGAGAAGGAGTTTCTCACGAAAGAAGTGAGTGGGAGGAAAGTAGAACTTGATGAGGTAACTGTACCTGCCCCCTTATTGGAAAGTTGTTCATCACAGAAATCAGTTCCCGTGATTCCTACACCAATTAGTGAGGAAGCTAATGATGATGATCATGTAACTTCAGATCAAGTTACTACCGAACCTCGTACGTCAACCAGAGTAAGAGCATTTCCAGCCGTTGGCCCCCCAGGCAGCGATTTTAAGCGCCCCTTGGGGGCGAGCCGACGCTAAAATCGGCACGGGGGCGAGCGGGTTCCCAGCCGCTCGCCCCAGGGTCGCCCCCAGACGTGGGTTTTTAATTAAAAAAACAAATTCGGCAAAGTTCGGCTAAATTCGGCAAACTTGACATAAATATTGGACATGTTTGGCGTACATAAGTTATTTAAAAAAACTAACTATGGGGCGAAGAAGTCGCTTAGCGCGATGAAGTCACCTACGTCGCTGCCGTCCTCCTCCTCGCCGTCGTCGGCCTCCTTCTTGATGGTGCGGTCGCCCCTGCTGGACCCCTATCCGGCGTCTCCATGGCAGACCGGTGACGGCGGCACGTCGTCGTCGTCGCTGTCGTCGAGCACGACCACGCCTCCCTCGTCCCGGCCACGGCGCCGAGCTTTGAAGCGCTCGAGGGCGAGGCGCTGGTGCTGCAGCTCCGGGCGTGCCCAGTCATCGCACGCCCATTTGAGGGCCGCCGCATCGTCGAACTCCTCCTCCTTGACGCTGCCAGCGAGCCCCAGCTCCGTCTTTGGCTTGACGTAGCGCGGAGGAGTCGAGGAGTGGGCGCGCCTGCCACCCTCGTGGACGACGATGCCGGCATTGCGGGTGCGCCAGCCGAGCAGCGTCTCCGCGGCGGGCTCAGCCTTGACGCCGAGCAGCGCCGGCGAGCCGGAAGAGTGGGAGGAGGAGCGGGAGGACGATTGAGAGGAGGAGGAGGAGGAGCCGAACCTCCTGGGCGCACATCGCCCGGCGCCCCAGCGTGGGGGCGGGGCGGCTGCGGCCGCCCCAGAAGGGTATGCTAGCGGCGGGTCATTACCGCCCTCGAGGTACGTCAACACGTCGTGGAGTGTGCGGCCGGGGACGCCCCACGAGACGCGGCGGTCGTCGCTGTTCTTGATGCCGCCCACCACCGGCGCCCCGTTCATGGACGCCAGCCGCTGCGCCTGCCGGTGCTGGAAGTAGTCCGCCCATGCCCCGTGGTTGTCAGCGGCGTACTGGGGGAGGGCGCCCTGCTCATCCGTCAGGGACGAACGCACGCGGTCGACCTCGGCGGCGAAGATGCCGGGGCGCGCGTCGACGTCGGGCACCGGGGGGATGGTGACGCCCCCGTTGCTGAGCCTCCACCCCGTCGGCCCGGCGAGCATGTCCGGCGGCGCCGGGATGTTGGCCTGGAACAGGAGCCACGCCTCCCATTCTTGGAGCGAGCGGCGGCCGAATCCATTGGCCGCCGCGGCGTCGCCGGGGAAGCGTTCGGCCATCGCCGGAGAGGGAAGGGAAGGGGAGGACATGGGAGATAGGTAGAGATCGTTGGCGCGGACGGGAGAGAGCAGAGCTCGGCGGCAGCTGGTTTGGGCTCGGGCTGGTGTGGCAGCGGCGAGGGGGAGCCGCGTGTTTTATAGCCCGCATCGTGTGTACGCGTGGCGGGAGGGGAGGCGTCGCCGCACCGCCAGTGCGGAATCAATGGCAAGGCTAACCGGCGGCAGCCTTGTTGGGGAACGTAGTAATTTCAAAAAAATTCCTACGCACACGCAAGATCATGGTGATGCATAGCAACGAGAGGGGAGAGTGTGTCCACTTACCCTCGTAGACAGAAAGCGGAAGCGTTAGCACAACGCGGTTGATGTAGTCGTATGTCTTCATGATTCGACCGATCCAAGTACCGAACGTACGGCACCTCCGAGTTTAGCACACGTTCAGCTCGATGACGTCCCTCGAACTCCAATCCAGCCGAGCTTTGAGGGAGAGTTCCGTCAGCACGACGGCGTGGTGACGATGATGATGTTCTACCGACGCAGGGCTTCGCCTAAGCACCGCTACGATATTATCGAGGTGGAATATGGTGGAGGGGGGCACCGCACATGGCTAAGAGATCAATGATCAATTGTTGTGTCTTTGGGGTGCCCCCTGCCCCCGTATATAAAGGAGCAAGGGGGGGGGAGGCCGCCGGCCAGGAGGTGGTGCGCAGGAGGAGTCCTACTCCCACCGGGAGTAGGACTCCCTCCCTTCCTAGTTGGATTATGAGAAGGGGGGAAGGAGGAGGAAGAGAGGAAGGAAAGGGGGGCGCCGCCCCCCTCCTTGTCCAATTCGGACTAGAGGGGGAGGCGGCGCGTGGCCTGCCCTGTCCGCCTCTCCTCTTCTCCACTAAGGCCCATGTAGGCCCATTAAACCCCCGAGGGGGGTTCCAGTAACCCCCGGTACTCCGGTATGTATCCGATAACCCCCGGAACCATTCCGGTGTCCGAATATAGTCGTCCAATATATCAATCTTCATGTCTCGAACATTTCGAGACTCCTCGTCATGTCCATGATCACATCCGGGACTCCAAACTACCTTTGGTACATCAAAATACATAAACTCATAATATAACCGTCATCTAACTTTAAGCGTGCGGACCCTACGGGTTCGAGAACTATGTAGACATGACCGAGACACGTCTCCGGTCAATAACCAATAGCGGAACCTGGATGCTCATATTGGCTCCCACATATTCTACGAAGATCTTTATCGGTCAAACCACATAACAATATACGTTGTTCCCTTTGTCATCGGTATGTTACTTACCCGAGATTCGATCGTCGGTATCTCAATACCTAGTTCAATCTCGTTACCGGCAGGTCTCTTTACTCATTCCGTAATACATCATCCCGTAACTAACTCATTAGTTACAATGCTTGCAAGGCTTATAGTGATGTGCATTACCGAGTGGGCCCAGAGATACCTCTCCGACAATCAGAGTGACAAATCCTAATCTCGAAATACGCCAACCCAACAAGTACCTTTGGAGACACCTGTAGAGCACCTTTATAATCACCCAGTTACATTGTGACGTTTGGTAGCACACAAAGTGTTCTTCCGGTAAACGGGAGTTGCATAATCTCATAGTCATAGGAACATGTATAAGTCATGAAGAAAGCAATAGCAACATACTAAACGATCAAGTGCTAAGCTAACGGAATGGGTCAAGTCAATCACATCATTCTCCTAATGATGTGATCCCGTTAATCAAATGACAACTCATGTCAATGGTTAGGAAACATAACCATCTTTGATTAACGAGCTAGTCAAGTAGAGGCATACTAGTGACACTCTGTTTGTCTATGTATTCACACAAGTATTATGTTTCCAGTTAATACAATTCTGGCATGAATAATAAACATTTATCATGATATAAGGAAATAAATAATAACTTTATTATTGCCTCTAGGGCATATTTCCTTCAGTCTCCCACTTGCACTAGAGTCAATAATATAGCTCACAACGCCATGTGATTTAACAACAATAGTTCACATCACCATGTGATTAACACCCGTAGTTCACATCGTCATGTGACCAACACCCAAAGGGTTTACTAGAGTCAATAATCTAGTTCACATCGCTATGTGATTAACACCCAAAGAGTACTAAGGTGTGATCATGTCTTGCTTGTGAGAGAAGTTTAGTCAACGGGTCTGCCATATTCAGATCCGTTAGTATTTTGCAAATTTCTATGTCTACAATGCTCTGCACGGAGCTGCTCTAGCTTAATAGCTCCCACTTTCAATATGTATCCATATTGAGACTTAGAATCATCTGGATCAGTGTCAAAACTTGCATCGACGTAACGCTTTACGACGAACCTTTTTTCATCTCCATAATCGAGAAACATATCCTTATTCCACTAAGGAAAATTTTGACCGCTGTCCAATGATCTACTCCTAGATCGCTATTGTACTCCCTTGCCAAAATCAGTGTAGGGTATACAATAGATCTGGTACACAGCATGGCATACTTTATAGAACCTATGGCTGAGGCATAGGGAATGACTTTCATTCTCTTTCTATTTTCTGTCGTGGTTGGGCTTTGAGTCTTACTCAATTTCACACCTTGTAACACAGGCAAGAACTCTTTCTTTGACTGTTCCATTTTGAACTATTTCAAAATCTTGTCAAGGTATGTACTCATTGAAAAAACTTATCAAGCGTCTTGATCTATCTCTATAGACCTTGATGCTCAATATGTAAGCAGCTTCACCGAGGTCTTTCTTTGAAAAACTCCTTTCAAACACTCCTTTATGCTTTGCAGAAGAATTCTACATTATTTCCGATCAACGATATGTCATTCACATATACTTATCAGAAATGCTGTAGTGCTCCCACTCACTTTCTTGTAAATACAGGCTTCACCGCAAGTCTGTATAAAACTATATGCTTTGATCAACTCATCAAAGTGTCTATTCCAACTCCGAGATGCTTGCACCAGTCCATAGATGGATCGCTGGAGCTTGCACATTTTGTTAGCACCTTTAGGATCGACAAAACCTTCTGGTTGCATCATATACGACTCTTCTTTAAGAAATCCATTAAGGAATATAGTTTTGACATCCATTTGCCAGATTTCATAAAATGTGGCAATTTGCTAACATGATTCGGACAGACTTCAGCATCGCTACGAGTGAGAAAATCTCATCGTAGTCAACACCTTGAACTTTGTCAAAAACCTTTTTTTCGACAAGTCTAGCTTTGTAGATAGTAACACTACTATCAGCGTCCGTCTTCCTCTTGAAGATCCATTTATTTTCTATGGCTTGCCGATCATCGGGCAAGTCAACCAAAGTCCATACTTCGTTCTCATACATGGATCCCATCTCAGATTTCATGGCCTCAAGCCATTTTTGTGGAATCTGGGCTCATCATCGCTTCCTCATAGTTTGTAGGTTCGTCATGGTCAAGTAACATGACCTCCAGAACAGGATTACCGTACCACTCTGGTGCGGATCTCACTCTGGTTTACCTACGAGGTTTGGTAGTAACTTGATCTGAAGTTACATGATCATCATCATTAGCTTCCTCAGTAGTTGTAGTAGTCACATGAACTGATTTCTGTGATGAACTACTTTCCAATAAGGGAACAGGTACAGTTACCTCATCAAGTTCTACTTTCCTCCCACTCACTTCTTTCAAGAGAAACTCCTTCTCTAGAAAGGATCCATTCTTAGCAACGAATATCTTGCCTTCGGATCTGTGATAGAAGGTGTACCCAACTGTCTACTTTGGGTATCCTATGAAGACACATTTCTCCGATTTGGGTTTAAGCTTATCAGGATGAAACTTTTTCTTATAAGCATCGCAACCCCAAACTTTAAGAAACGACAGCTTAGGTTTCTCGCCAAACCACAGTTCATACGGTGTCGTCTCCATGGATTTTGATGGTGCCCCATTTAACGTGAATGTAGCTGTCTCTAATCCATAACCCCAAAACGATAGTGGTAGATCTGTAAGAGACATCATAGATCGCACCATATTATCTAATAAAGTACGGTTACGACGTTCGGACACACCATTACGCTGTGGTGTTCCGGGTGGCATGAGTTTGTGAAACTATTCCACATTGTTTTAATTGAAGACCAAACTCGTAACTCAAATATTCTCCTCCACGATCAGATCGTAGAAACTTTATTTTCTTGTTATGATGATTTTCCACTTCACTCTGAAATTATATGAACTTTTCAAATGTTTCAGACTTATGTTTCATCAAGTAGATATACCCATATCTGCTCAAATCATCTGTGAAGGTCAGAAAATAACGATACCTGCTGCGAGCCTCAATATTCATCGGACTACATACATCAGTATGTATGATTTCCAACAAATCTGTTGCTCGCTCCATTGTTCTGGAGAATGGCGTTTTAGTCATCTTGCCCAAGAGGCATGGTTCGCAAGCATCAAGTGATTCAAAAAGCCCATCAGCATGGAGTTTCTTCATGCGCTTTACACCAATATGACCTAAACGGCAGTGCCACAAATAAGGTGCACTATCATTATTAACTTTGCATCTTTTGGCTTCAACATTGTGAATATGTGTATTACTACGATCGAGATCCAACGAACCATTTTCATTGGGTGTGTAACCATATAAGGTTTTATTCATGTAAACAGAACAACAATTATTCTCTAACTTAAATGAATAACCGTATTGCAATAAACATGATCAAATCATATTCATGCTCAACGCAAACACCAAATAACACTTATTTAGTTTCAACACTAATCCCGAAAGTATAGGGAGTGTGCGATGATGATCATATCAATCTTGGAACCACTTCCAACACACATCGTCACTTCACCCTTAACTAGTCTATGTTCATTCTGCAACTCCCGATTCGAGTTACTAATCTTAGCAACTGAACTAGTATCAAATACTGAGGGGTTGCTATAAACACTAGTAAAGTACACATCAATACCATGTATATCAAATATACCTTTGTTCACTTTGCCATCCTTTTTATCCGCCAAATACTTGGGGCAGTTCTGCTTCCAGTGACCAGCTCCTTTGCAATAGAAGCACTTAGTCTCAGGCTTAGGTCCAGACTTGGGCTTCTTCACTTGAGCAGCAACTTGCTTGCCGTTCTTCTTGAAGTTCCCCTTCTTCCCTTTGCCCTTTTCTTGAAACTAGTGGTCTTGTCAACCATCAACACTTGATGCTTTTCTTGATTTCTACCTTCGTCGATTTCAGCATCACGAAGAGCTTGGGAATCGTTTCCGTTATCCCTTGCATATCATAGTTCATCACGAAGTTCTAGTAACTTGGTGATAGTGACTAGAGAACTCTGTCAATCACTATCTTATCTACAAGATTAACTCCCACTTGATTCAAGTGATTGCAATACCCAGACAATCTGAGCACATGCTCACTGCTTGAGCTATTCTCCTCCATCTTTTAGCTATAGAACTTGTTGGAGACTTCATATCTCTCAACTTGGGTATTTGCTTGAAATATTAACTTCAAGTCCTGGAACATCTTATATGGTCCATGACGTTCAAAACGTCTTTGAAGTCCCGATTCTATGCCGTTAAGCATGGTGCACTAAACTATCAAGTAGTCATCATATTGAGCTAGCCAAACGTTCATAACGTCTGCATCTGCTCCTGCAATAGGTCTTGCACCTAGCGGTGCATCAAGGACATAATTCTTCTGTGCAGCTATGAGGATAAACCTCAGATCACGGATCCAATCCGCATCATTGCTACTAACATCTTTCAACTTAGTTTTCTCTAGGAACATATCAAAATAAAACAGGGGAGCTAAACGCGAGCTATTGATCTACAACATAGATATGCTAATACTACCAGGACTAAGTTCATGATAAATTAAAGTTCAATTAATCATATTACTTAAGAACTCCCACTTAGATAGACATCCCTCTAATCATCTAAGTGATCACGTGATCCAAATCAACTAAACCATAACCGATCATCACGTGAAATGGAGTAGTTTTCAATGGTGAACATCACTATGTTGATCATATCTACTATATGATTCACGCTCGACCTTTCGGTCTCAGTGTTCCGAGGCCATATCTGCATATGCTAGGCTCGTCAAGTTTAACCTGAGTATTCTGTGTGTGCAAAACTGGCTTGCACCCGTTGTAGATGGACGTAGAGCTTATCACACCCGATCATCACGTGGTGTCTGGGCACGACGAACTTTGGCAACGGTGCATACTCAGGGAGAACACTTTTATCTTGAGATCATCTTATAATGCTACCGTCAATCAAAGCAAGATAAAATGCATAAAAGATAAACATCACATGCAATCAATATAAGTGATATGATATGGCCATCATCATCTTGTGCTTGTGATCTCCATCTCCGAAGCACCGTCATGACCACCATTGTCACCGGCGCGACACCTTGATCTCCATCGTAGCATCGTTGTCGTCTCGCCAACTATTGCTTCTACGACTATCGCTACCGCTTAGTGATAAAGTAAAGCAATTACAGGGCGATTGCATTGCATACAATAAAGCGACAACCATATGGCTCCTGCCAGTTGCCGATAACTTGGTTACAAAACATGATCATCTCATACAATAAAATATAGCTTCACGTCTTGACCATATCACATCACAACATGCCCTGCTAAAACAAGTTAGACATCCTCTACTTTGTTGTTGCAAGTTTTACGTGGCTGCTATGGGCTGAGCAAGAACCGTCCTTACCTACGCATCAAAACCACAACGATAGTTCGTCAAGTTGGTGCTGTTTTAACCTTCTCAAGGACCGGGTGTAGCCACACTCGGTTCAACTAAAGTTGGAGAAACTGACACCCGCCAGCCACCTGTGTGCAAAGCACGTCGGTAGAACCAGTCTCGCGTAAGCGTACGCGTAATGTCGGTCCGGACCGCTTCATCCAACAATACCGCCGAACCAAAGTGTGACATGCTGGTAAGCAGTATGACTTGTATCGCCCAGAACTCACTTGTGTTCTACTCGTGCTTATAACATCAACGCATAAAACCAGGCTCGGATGCCACTGTTGGGGAACGTAGTAATTTCAAAAAATTTCCTACGCACACGCAAGATCATGGTGATCCACAGCAACGAGAGGGGAGAGTGTGTCCACGTACCCTCGTAGACCGAAAGCGGAAGCGTTAGCACAACGCGGTTGATGTAGTCGCACGTCTTCACGAGCCGACCGATCCAAGTACCGAACGTACGACACCTCCGAGTTCAGCACACGTTCAGCTCGATGACATCACTCGAACGCCGATCCAGCCGATCTTTGAGGGAGAGTTCCGTCAGCACGACAGCGTGGTGACGACGATGATGTTCTACCGACGCAGGGCTTCGCCTAAGCACCGCTACGATATTATCGAGGTGGAATATGGTGGAGGGGGCACCGCACACGGCTAAGAGATCAATGATCAATTGTTGTGTCTTTGGGGTGCCCCCCTACCCCCGTATATAAAGGAGCAAGGGGGGAGAGGCGGCCGGCCAGGAGGTGGCGCGCCAGGAGGAGTCCTACTCCCACCGGGAGTAGGACTCCCTCCCTTCCTAGTTGGATTAGGAGAAGGGGGGAGGAGGAGGAAGAGAGGAAGGAAAGGGGGGCGCCGCCCCCCTCCTTGTCCAATTCGGACTAGAGGGGGAGGCGGCGCGTGGCCTGCCCTGGCCGCCTCTCCTCTTCTCCACTAAGGCCCATGTAGGCCCATTAAACCCCCGAGAGGGGTTCCGGTAACCCCCGGTACTCCGGTATGTATCAAATAACCCCCGGAACCATTCCGGTGTCCGAATATTGTCGTCCAATATATCAATCTTCATGTCTCGAACATTTCGAGACTCCTCGTCATGTCCGTGATCACATCCGGGACTCTAAACTACCTTCGGTACATCAAAATACATAAACTCATAATATAACCGTCATCTAACTTTAAGCGTGCGGACCCTACGGGTTCGAGAACTATGTTGACATGACCGAGACACGTCTCCGGTCAATAACCAATAGTGGAACCTGGATGCTCATATTGGCTCCCACATATTCTACGAAGATCTTTATCAGTCAAACCGCATAACAACATACGTTGTTCCCTTTGTCATCGGTATGTTACTTACCCGAGATATGATCGTCGGTATCTCAATACCTAGTTCAATATCGTTACCGGCAAGTCTCTTTACTCGTTTCGTAATACATCATCCCGTAACTAACTCATTAGTTACAATGCTTGCAAGGCTTATAGTGATGTGCATTACCGAGTGGGCCCAGAGATACCTCTCCGACAATCGGAGTGACAAATCCTAATCTCGAAATATGCCAACCCAACAAGTACCTTTGGAGACACCTGTAGAGGACCTTTATAATCACCCAGTTACGTTGTGACATTTGGTAGCACACAAAGTGTTCCTCCGGTAAACGGGAGTTGCATAATCTCATAGTCATAGGAACATGTATAAGTCATGAAGAAAGCAATAGCAACATACTAAACGATCAAGTGCTAAGCTAACGGAATGGGTCAAGTCAATCACATCATTCTCCTAATGATGTGATCCCATTAAGCAAATGACAACTCATGTCAATGGTTAGGAAACATAACCATCTTTGATTAACGAGCTAGTCAAGTAGAGGCATACTAGTGACACTCTGTTTGTCTATGTATTCACACAAGTATTATGTTTCCGGTTAATACAATTCTAGCATGAATAATAAACATTTATCATGATATAAGGAAATAAATAATAACTTTATTATTGCCTCTAGGGCATATTTCCTTCAAGCCTTGCCATTGATTAGCCGCGGGAAACCGAGGCATTCTGGGGGAAGACGAGGTGTCGTGTCGCTGACGCGGCTTGCCCGCGTCTCTTTCGCGCCAAAACCGCTCGGCCCGGCGCCCCCGGGCGCCCCCCAGCGCGCCGAGTTCGGCCTGGGTCCACCGGCGCCAATTTCGGCCCAAACCGGCAAAAAACGGGGTCCTGGGGGCGCGACTGGGCCGATTTTTGGGCGCCGGCGCGGAAAAATCGGCTGGGGAGGGCCCGTTGGGGGCGCGGCTGGAAATGCTCTAAGACCCACAACAGAGTGGTACGGTAATCCTATTCTGGAGGTCATGTTACTTGACCATGACGAACCTAAGAACTATGAGGAAGCGATGATGAGCCCAGATTCTGCGAAATGGCTTGAGGCCTTGAAATATGAGATGGGATCCATGTATGAGAACAAAGTGTGGACTTTGGTTGACTTGCCCGATGATCGGCAAGCCATAGAGAATAAATGGATCTTCAAAAAGAAGACTGACGCTGACGGTAATGCTACTGTCTACAAAGCTCGATCGACTTGTTGCAAAAGGTTTTCGACAAGTGCAAGGAGTTGACTACGATGAGACCTTCTCACCCGTAGCGATGCTTAAGTCCGTCCGAATCATGTTAGCAATTTCGACAACCTAACTGGGTGATTATAAAGATGCTCTCACTAGTAGAAAAAGGGTCAAATGTGAAGTACATTAGTGCCGGTTCGATTTTGAGCCGGCTCTAATGTGTCCATTAGTGCCGGTTCCAACGGCTAGCCGGCCGCTCTCATTAGTACCGGTTCGTGGCGAACCTTTAGTACCGGTTCGTGCCACCAACCGGTACTAAAGTGGGTGGTGGCCGGATGTTGTCAGTCTGGGGCCCCTCCAGCACCTTTAGCACCAGTTCGTGTTACGAACCGGTGCTAAAGGTCGTCCTACATAAACCCTCCGTCCACCCGAGCTCGCTCTGTTCTTCCCCTTTCCCCTCTCCTCTCTGTTCTTCCCCTCTTCCTCTCAAGCTCATCACACATTTGGCCCAAAATTTGTCAAGATTTGAAGGCCCCCATCCATTCAAATGATCACAAAGGTTAGCAACTTTGTCATTTCATCTCTCATTGCTAGATTAGCTCTTGCAATGCTTTGTATAGTGATTAATTTGTGAGTTTAGTAATTTGGGAGGAATTATATATATGTGCTAGTATTTGATTTATATGCAATTTGAGGTCAAAAATGACACTTAATTAGTTTGCATATGTAGGTGTGGTTTACTTAGTGCCTTCTAAATCTCCGTCGTAACCATCGTCGATCGCCCACACCGTCCCGTCGCCGGCACCACCTAGCTTGTGGTGAGCCTCTTGTTCATGAATGTTTTACATTACCAAATTGATGTTTGTGTGGTTTGGATATATAGTTACTCGTATAATTATCTTACCCGTACGTTGTTTGTTATACATAGTGCCATGGTTTTGATATCCGTCCCCGTCGGCCCTCGTCCTTGTTATGATTCGGATGTGGTATATTCTCTTTTAAAACTAGTTGTTGCATTTCGTGTTTATGACAAATTATGCCTATCAAGTTGACATAGATATTTTTATCTAGGAGGTATGTGAACCGGAAATTCCAACCGACCCTATTGTCGAGCGGTTAAATTTAGTTGAAAGAGAAAATGAGTATTTGAAAGAAAAAATGAAAAGAATTGAGGGGGAGAAGATGGAATTGGAGTTGCATGTTGCCGATGTCGTCGATGATCACAAGATCAAGATGGAGAAAATGCGCTTGAAGATTAGAAAGATTAGAAAATATGCCATTGATAGTGAGGCTTGGTATCATTATGCTGTTGGATCAATTGTTACCTTAGTTGCGATCTTGATCGCATTTGTTGTTGCATTTAAATGCCTTAGCTAGAGAGTTATTTGTTTGTTGCATTTAAGTGTTGTATGAACCATATATATGAATGAACTTTATGTATGAACTTGTATTAATTTGGTCTTTCCGGTGTTGTGTAATGAAGATGAGCCGACAATGGATGTATGATGACCGATGCTCTCCCGAGTTCATTAATGGCGTGCATACTTTTCTGCTTGCAGCTGAGGCAAACAAGCGGGCGGATGGTTTTATGCCTTGTCCATGTGCTGTCTGTAAGAATGATCACAATTACTCTACGTCAAGAACCATTCACGTCCACCTGTTTAAGTCCGGTTTCATGCCCCACTATAATGTTTGGACCAAGCACGGAGAAAGAGGGGTTATGATGGAAGACAATGAAGAAGAAGAGGATGACGACAGCTATCCTGGCCATGGGTTCCCTGAATACGATGATACAACAATGGGGGAAGAAGCTGAGCCGGCAATGCGGGAAGAAGCTGAAGATGAGGCATCAGATGAGCCCGCTGATGATCTAGGTTGGGCCATTGCCGATGCAAAGAGAAACTGCGCAAGTGATTTGGAGAAGAAGAAGTTGCAGCGCATGTTAGAGGATCACAAGAAATTGTTGTACCCGAATTGCGAACTACCGGCACTAACAGAAAGTTTGTAATTTTTTGTACCTAAAGCAAAAATATTCACAAAGAAACTCTAAATACAGCAAAAAAACAACTCAAAAATAAATAAAGCAAAAAAAATAAGAAAATAAAAAGCCCGCCTACTGCGCCACAGCGGCCAGCATACGACTAGAAACCCAACGTGTTGTTGGGCCAGGATGCAGGCCCGCAAAGGCCCAGTAGGCCAACAGGGCAACAGAGAACATATAGGACCAGTAGGCCTGCTTTGGAGAGGAGCTCGAGATAGCTACCGCACTGGGGCTTATAAACCAGTGCGGATGCCTCTCGGCTAGCGAGGTGGGACTAAACTTGTCGCACCGCACCTGCGCCGCGCAACCCCTTTAGGACCGGGTCGTGGCTCCAACCAGTACTAAAGGGGGGGGCTTTAGTACCGGTTGGAGCCACCACCCAGTACTAAAGGGGGTGCGCTTCCCACTGCTTCGCCTGGCCAAAACAGAGCTTTAGTACCGGTTGGTGGCTCCAACCGGTACTAAAGGGGTGGTCTATATAAGAAAACACTTCAAAAAAATTCAGTTTCTCATCTCTCCCTCTGCTTCTTCTCCTCTGCCCGTCACCGCCGCCCCTCGTCGCCGCCCCCGTCGCCGTCCGTCGCCGCCGCCCCTTGTCGCCGCCCCCGTCACCGTCTGTCGCCGTCGCCGCCGCCCCTCGTCGCCGCCCCCGTCGCCGTCCCCGTCACCGTCCCCGTCACCGTCCGTCACCGTCGCCGCCGCCCCTCGTCGCCGGCCCGGCCGTCCCCGTCCCCGTCGTCCCCGTCGCCGCGCCCCGCCCCGTCATCCCCGCCCGGCCCGTCGCCGTCCCCGTCGTCGCCACCCCCGTCCCAATCCCCGTCGTCACCGCCCGTCGCCGTCCTCGTCGCCGCCCCCCGTCGTCTCGCCTCTCCGGTGAGCTCCTGCCCCGGCCGCCATGTGTCCACAGACACACACACACATTGTTTTTTAGTTTTTTAGTTATAAATTTTAGTTATAGAATTTTTTTTATTTTTAGTTATAGAAATATTTATAGAAATGTTAGCAACTTTTCTGTTTTTTAGTTATAGAAATATTAGAAATGTTAGTTATATAGAAATGTTAGAAATTTAGTTATATAGAAATGTTATAAATTTTTGTGTTTTTTAGTTATAGAAATATTTATAGAAATGTTAGCAACTTTTCTGTTTTTTAGTTATAGAAATATTAGAAATGTTAGTTATATAGAAATGTTAGAAATTTGAATACTAAATTGTTTTATATTTCTTCTGGATACTAATTTTTTTTATATTTCTTCTCGATTAGTTAAAAGCTATGGCGGACAATACCGGAAGAGAGGGAGAAGAGGCCATGTTCGAGATCATACGCAGCCCTAACAGGCCAGATGATCTGAATGAAGCAGATGACGGCTCCCAATATCTGAACAATACCGGGGAGGGTGACGATAAGATATTCGATCTCGACGGCCGAGCTGCTGAAGTCATGAACTATGATTATGATTATGATGACGCAGACAATGAATGATGACGCTGACAATGTTGATCTTGAAATAACAAAGACTACCGGCGAGGTATATTTATATAAGCAGGCATCTGGTGATCATCACATGTTTTTTTATTTGAAGATATATTAACGAATCGATCTTTCTTCTTTCAGCCCTCCGGATCGAGAAAATCTGCTTCTACAGACAGCAGGACAAAGCGAGGCCCGGGAAAAAAGTTGAAGGAGGGTGTAAAGTACAACATCGATTCCATCAAAACTAGTGGCGAACCCCTCACGCCTAAGAACATTGCGAACAAGTTCGTTCGTCAGTGCAGAGTTCTTGTGAAGGACCAACTCCCGATCTCCATTCAAGAATAGAAAGAGCCAAAAACTAAACGTCCAGATGTTACTTGGGTCGACAAGAGAGCAAAACAAAAGCTTTGGGAATCTCTAATGGAACATTTCACCCTACCAGATTATTTCACTGATGCAGATGTGCAGAAAGTCAAGGACGCTGCTTTTAAGAAGATGGCAATTGCATTCAACACCCACAAGAAAACTGTATGGGCCAACTACGTCGCTGCAGAAAGGAAGACTCCAGAATTCAAGGGGACACTGGAGAAGCAAAGAGAACACTGGCCCGCTTTCGTGAAATTCAAGGAATCAAAATTATCTAAGGAACGGTAAAAAAAACAAGGCCAATGCTGCAAAAAAGACGCAGTTCCATAGGCTGGGGCCAGGTGGCTACGCGGTGGCAATGCCTATGTGGGATAAGTCTGAGCAAGAGATGGAGGATGCAGGGGTCACTCCGGTTACTAGGAGTTGGTCCCCCAGGTGCAGAACTTGGTTCTATGCGCATGGGGGGGCGTTGGACCCGAAGACAGGCCTGGTTTCGCAGAAGGCAAGTCTAAAAGGAGCCGAACAAAAGTTACTTGACGCAATAGAAGATGCTCGAAAGGGGGTGTTCATGCCCAACAGAGAGAACGATGAGCTTACGCGCGCCCTGGGAAATCCTTAACACCCGGGAAGAACACGAGGCAAGGGTGTTATTCCCTGGTATGAGGGCTTTTCGGAATGGAACGACGACTACAGGTGCCGTGTAAGAAAGAAGATGGAGGAGGAGAAGAAGAGGAAGCTGGAGGAGGAGCAGAGGAAGCAGGACGTAGAACGCCTTCAAGGCCTAGAAGCTTTGCACGCGGACTTGGCACTCAAATTCCAGCGGCAGCAATAGCAGATCGACTCACTTAGCCAGGAAAGGGGGTCTCAGCTGCGGGAGCAGCTAGCGGATGATCGTCCAGCATTGGATAGCACCGTCCCATCCATGCCGGGAAGCAGTGTTGGTTCCGCCCCAGGCGACGCACTGCTGGATAGATACCCTGTGGATGACATCATAGAGAACACTAACTGTGAGCTACACTTCAAAATGAAGAACATATCTGTGAAGGTGGCAGACGCCGTTGCTTTTACAAATCCCCCCGAAGCAACCTTCCATTGCAACGCGATTCCAGCGGGCTATGCTCGTGTCTTGGTTGATGACGTGGTGGACCACTATTCAGGGCTACAACTTGATATTCCTGGAGGTGACGACGAGCTTAAACTGGGAGAGGCCATACATCGTATCATCCTATGGAGAAAGGATTGCATCATCTTTCGAAGGCCACCGACACCGCGTCAGCCGACTCCTCCTCGAAGTCCGCCACCGAGTCAGCAGACTCCCGCTCCTCCAAGTCCACGAACACGTGAGCCGACTCATCCTCGAAGTCCGCCACCGTGTCAGCAGACTCCCGCTCCTCCAAGTCCACGAACGCGTGAGCCGACTCCTCCTCGAAGTCTGCCACCGTGTCAGCATACTCCCGCTCCTCCAAGTCCAACAATGCGTGAGCAGACTCCTGCTCCAACTCAGCCACGTCAGCTGTCTCCGCCGCCTCAGCAATCGCAGAAGAGACACGCCGTAGCTATGGTGCATAGCGGTACGAGTCGAGGTAGTACAGGAGGTACAGGCGGAGACAAGCGATATAAATATGGTCCAAGCCTCGCTCCTCTTCCTCAGAGGCCTTACGACATGACCAAGGAGCAAAACAAAGCCATAGTGCGGGCCGAAGTGGACGCCCATTTTGGACCGACATCGGCACCGCCGCCAAGGGAGAAAGTGCTTGAGAAAGTTATTGACCACTTTATTCATATGGCAAGAAAACCAGCTCCCAAGCCTGTTGACTCAGACTATGAGCGCCAAATCAGGAAGGCACATCGAGCACGACTACAGAAAAAAGCGAGCTCGAGCTCGAGCCAACAAGCAGCAGTCAAAAAATGCGGGCAAACCGTTCCCCAGCTGGGAGAACAGGCGGCGCAATCGATCCCCCCGCTTGTTGTGCTAACAACACATGAGCGTACGCGCGCCCTATATATATGTGGGCAAACCGTTAACGTTCCCCAGCTGGGCAATGTGGTAATAACCGAGGAGCATATAATGCAGGCTGAAATGCTCAATATCACTGTTGGACAACTCCTCGAAATCGAGCCCATGTCTCCGCTTAGACAGGAGGAAATAAAACAAAAATATGTCTGGGGCCAACCTTTGGTCGAGCCAGACGAGGTCAAGAACCTCCCAACGAGAATGTACGAATTGCATCAGTGGTACATGAACATTACCAAGATTTCCAATCGAGAGTCCCTCATGGTGAATGTCAAGGAGGAGCATTACTTCCATGAGAAAGTTGTGTCCGTTGAGTATTCAGAACTATTTTAGTTATTCAATCAAGATGCACTCGACAAATCTATCGTCAGTTGCTATTGTCTGTAAGTGATTTTTTTCTGTAATTTAAGTCTCAAGCTAGCTATAGTGATCATTTTGATCAATCTATCATTACCTGTAATTATTCTCACTATATTATT
Source organism: Triticum aestivum (assembly GCF_018294505.1). Classification (NCBI taxonomy): domain Eukaryota; kingdom Viridiplantae; phylum Streptophyta; class Magnoliopsida; order Poales; family Poaceae; genus Triticum; species Triticum aestivum. The sequence goes on along the minus strand of NC_057799.1, from coordinate 616,167,121 downwards.
TTCTGTGGTATTATGCAGGATGAAGATGTATGAAATGAAAAAATCTGGACGCTATGGCATTGGGTTCATTGACCCAAATACCATTAATGAATACACATGGAATCTTCTAAGTTATCGAACCAGTTTAGAGGAAAGCATTGAAGCGCCTCAATACCAATGAAGATATACTACTTCCTTACAACTTCCTGTGAGTCACACTGTCTTGTACTACAAATTCTGTTTTTGCTTACTGTGCACATACCCGCTTAATTAAGTGTATAGGGTTTAGGGTAGTTGATTAGTGTTGTGCACATGCCCGCTTAATTAAGACATGCAAACGTGTGCGCATGCAGTTTCCACTCGATCTTGTTAGACATTAAAGTTGAGGAAGGAAAAGTTGAAGTACTGGACTCACTACTTAAAGAAGAAAGTGACTAATCCACCGTGAAGGGGATAGTCAACAGGTAATTTCAATCATTATTAACTATATCTTGGCCTATTTAGGTTCGTCATTTCCTGATATGAACTATTTAATAACCCCTTTATTAATTTTCTTTGCCGACGGGCAGGGCTTGGGCAAAGTTCATCAAGGTGACTCCAGGAAAATGGGCAAAAAACCTGTTTTGGTATCGACCCAAGGTAAGTAATTAATTAGTACTAGCTAGCTAGCTAGCTACCATCTCTTTAATTCTTGTTTCAATAACATTAATTAATTATCATGCTTGATTAATTATTACCTGATTAAATTCAATTCTCGTAAAGGCAATGCAGCAGGCATCGGGGCGTGATGTGTGTGCATTCTACGTTTGCGAGAACATTCGCATGATGGCGTCCGAAAGGAGCAGATCTAATAGACAGCAATGGGTACGTTTCACAGAACACTATTCACGATTTTTACATGATTATCGATATTGATCTCCTTCTTAACAGTTCCGTGACGTGCGGGACAAGCTCCTACCAACGGAGCGCATACGAGCACTTCAAGAGGAAATAGCGGGATTTTTGCTCGACCAGGTCATAGATCCCAAAGGAGAATACTATTACCCGTTACCGCCCCCATGAACCACTTGTCATCGTGCTCCGAAGGCACCAAGACAACATGTAGGAGAAATTGTATATATACCTGGGGAAATTGTACATGCATGTGTATGTGTGAATTATAATGGTGGTTGTGAGACATTCGATGATATATATATATATATATGATCGATTCTAGCTACGAGAAATTATATATATATATATATATATATATATATATATATATATATATATATATATATATATGCATAACGTGTACAATATGTAGTACCGTAAAATACCAGCAAACAAAAAAATATTAAATGCAAAAAACAAAATTAAAGGAAAAATAAAAAATAAAACCAAAACCCCCTCAAATATTGTAGTACCGGTTGGTGTTACCAACCGGTACTAAAGGGCTCCCCGCCCCCGACGCTTGCTTGTGCCACGTGGGTGCACTTTAGTGCCGGTTCGTGCCTAACCGGTACTAAAGGGGGGGGACCTTTAGTCCCCACTCTTTAGTGCCGGTTGCGGAACCGGCACTAAAGGCCCTTACGAACCGGTGATAAATCCCGGTTTTGCACTAGTGTCTACAGGTGTCTCCGATGGTGTTTGTTGAGTTGGCATAGATCGAGATTAGGATTTGTCACTTCGATTGTCGGAGAGGTGTCTCTGGTCCCTCTCGGTAATGCACATCACTATAAGCCTTGCAAGCAATGTGACTAATGAGTTAGTTGCGGGATGATGCATTACTGAACGAGTAAAGAGACTTGCTGTTAACGAGATTGAACTAGGTATTGAGATACCGACGATCGAATCTCGGGCAAGTAACATACCGATGACAAAGGGAACAACGTATGTTGTTATGCGGTTTGACTGATAAAGATCTTCGTAGAATATGTGGGAGCCAATATGAGCATCCAGGTTGGTTATTGACCGGAGACGAGTCTCGGTCATGTCTACATAGTTCTCGAACCCGTAGGGTCCGCATGCTTAACGTTCGATGAGGATCAGTATTATGAGTCTATGTGTTTTGATTTACCGAAGGTAGTTCGGAGTCCCGGATGAGATCAAGGACATGACGAGGAGTCTCGAAATGGTCGAGACATAAAGACTGATATATTGGATGACTCTATATTCGGACACCGGAATGGTTCCGAGGTGTATCGGGTATTTACCGGAGTACCGGGGGGTTACCGGAACCCCCCGGGGGGTTATTGGGCCTCATGGGCCTATTGGTGGAAGAGAGGAGGCAGACCAAGGCAGGGCGCGCGCCCCCTAGCCCAAACCGAATTGGACTAGGGGGTGGGGCCCCCTTTCCTTCTCTCCTCCCTCACCTTCCCCCTTCTCCTTGTTGGAGTAGGAAGGGGGGGCGAATCCTACTTGGAGTAGGATTGCCCCCCCTAGGCGCGCCTCCTCCCCTTGGCCGGCCTCCTCCTCCCTCCGCCCTTTATATACGTGGGAGGGGGGCACCCCAAAGACACACCAAAGTTTCTCTTAGCCATGTGCGGTGCCCCCCTCCACAGAAACACACCTCGGTCATATCGCCGCAGTGCTTAGGCGAAGCCCTGTGCCGGTAACTTCATCATCACCGTCATCACACCGTCGTGCTGACGAAACTCTCCCTTGGCCTCAACTGGATCAAGAGTTTGAGGGACATCATCGAGCTGTACGTGTGCAGATCGCGGAGGTGACGTGCGTTCGGTACTTGATCGGTTGGATTGCGAAGATGTTCGACTACATCAACCGCTTTACTTAACGCTTCCGCTTTCGGTCTACGAGGGTACGTGGACACACTTTCCCGCTCGTTGCTATGCATCACATAGATAGATCTTGCGTGATCGTAGGTAAAATCTTTGAAATACTGCGTTCCCCAACAGTGGCATCCGAGCTAATTGTTGATGTCTAATGAGGATATTGTAAACATGGCAATTGCCGTGTTGTTTTCTTCCTATAACTAGGTAAGTGCTCGTGCGTCGCAACGGACGACGTTAATTTTTCATGTTTACAATTTTTTCTTTTGAAAGGAAAGTCTTCTAGCACTTTATTCAAAGATTGATAGAGTTGCATCTTGGAGTACATGCTGGAGCAGGAAGTTGGGAGGCTCATCCTCCCAAGACAAAATAAATTTGAATCATATGCATGCCTCGCTAAAATATGTGTCAAGTTGTTTGCTTCCCTGCGGCAATGATTAAACCGAACCTGTTTTATTTCACGAGCAAGATGGAAACAGTCTGCCAAAGCAGGTGAGTATGGAGCTCTAATATCAGCCCCCCCTTTGCAAGCTTCAATAATTTCTAAATAGTCCGACTTCATGTTTACAATATGGTAGGGTGAGTTAAAATAGTAATAATATTATAATTTTCACATTGATATTTAGTAGGCCCATGCATGAAAGTAGAGCAGAACTGCCGCTTGCACTCCATTTCTATTTTTATTTTTGAACAAGAAGAACGCCCCAACTTCTTGTTGACTTGTTTCCATGCCAAATGAAATGCCTTATATTTTCTGTCAGTCTAAATGTTCCACGCATTCCGTTTCATTCGATCTATAACAGAACAATATGTTTGGGACAGAATTCTTCAATTGCAGCAATGCAAATATGATACATTGATGGATGGACAGAGTAGTACAATGGAACCTATAGTCCTCTCTTCACAAATCAATATTTGTGGCAACTACAAACCTACAGAGGCGACACGGGGGAACCGCATCCACCGCCATCGGGAAGCCCCCCTCCGCCAGCCCCCGCCGCGCCGTCACCGGAGGGCCGGCCGGCGAAGCCGCGCCGCGCTCCGGGACGGCGGCGGCGGGGCGATTCCGTTCTCCCCCTGCTCCACTCGCACCTCCCCACCGCGCCCCGCCTCCAGATCCACCGCCGCTGCAGGGACGCACCATATCTCCGCCCGCTACCGCCGGGGGGCCGGCCAGCTAGGTCGTGCCGCGCCTCGGGAAGACGGCGGCGCGGCAGATCCGTCCCCTGCGCCCCCCCCCCCCCCACGCCCACCCACCCCGCGTCATGGAGCTCCTGCGCGGGCGCCCACCTCCCAGCTGTCGCGCGTCTCTGTCCGTCTGGCGACCGGTGACCCATCCTCTCCCCCGAGCCACGGTGACGGCTCTTGCGGTGGCGACGAGTCTACTGTGCTAGTGGTAGTCATGAAGCCCTCAAGGCAGGTACTTGCTGGCGCTGCTCCGGCCCCGACGACCTTGGACCCGCGTCCCTCCAGTGTCCTTGGCTGTTGGCGTCCTCTGCCGGGCGGCTCCGGCCTCGGCGACCCAACAGCTGCGTTCCTTCCAGCTCGCCTGGCTCCCCAACGTCCCGACGGCTATGGCCACGGTAGCCAGGATCTGCGTCCCTCCAGTCCTTGCTTGCCGGCGTTGCCGATCGCCGTCACCCTACCCACTTGTGGTTGGCTTCGCCGCCTGCCCTACGCCGTACGCTTCAAAGCCTTCACTTTTGCCAGATCCAGTGCTCGTGGGTTCGGAGGCGGTGCCACCCTCCGACGGCAGATGCAGCCCCGCCAACCCCCTTCCGACGTGGTGACTTCGACCGGCGTTGGCTTCCTCATCTTCGTTTCCAGATACGGCGGCTATGGGATTGCTCAGCCTCAGGCCAGGGAGAAATCCTTGCTCGGCTTGCCGATGCTGGCAGCGGCAGCGTCTGCGGATGTCGTTTCCTTCTGGGAGGCGCTGTCAAGGCTCTCGGTTGTGCCCCTCTTCGAGCTCAGGGGAAACCCTAGGTCTGGTTCCTCCGGACCGGATGGTGATGACGTCTCGGCGCCATGCTCCTTCTTGAAGGCGCCATCTTGTTTGCTCGCGGTGTCCCCGGTTTTGGTTCTTGAGATGTTGGTGCTCTTGTTGGTTCGGCGTTGCCGCTCTTGGTTCGGGCTTGGTAGGTTTTAGCTTTATCTTTCTGCTCCGGGCACCATGTTCACGCCTGTCTGCGTTCGTGTCATGTGTTGTATCCCTATCTGTACTCATTCTATTCCTTCTATCAATGCAATGATACGCAAGCTTTGCGTATTCGAGAAAAAAAAATCAATATTTGTAACAACAAGAATCGGGTGAGAGAAAAGAATGGTACTACTAATAATTATCAGCGGGACTGAGCGTTAATTCAGGTCTTACAAACAAATGTAACATGATGTTACAGGGGCAGCCGACTCCTCTAACTTACAGAACACATCCAATGGCTCTCATCTGCTCATATACTATTTTGTACAATTAAATGGTTTACATATGTTAAGAATCTTCTCCAAAGCTTCATGATTATAATGGTTTACATATCTTCAGCACAGATGATTATAATGGTCTGCAAAAACTTCGTTGGAGACATGTGTGAAACCTGTTGATTGTACAAAGCTGTATGGGCCGGAAATCTGAAACTTTATTTTTATTAACTTCTTCAGTTCCTGGCTGATTTCCGTTCAATGTAAAAGAGCCAAACTTGCTATTTTGTGAATTTCTCTAGTTCTGGATGATTACAGCTGAATGTAAAACAATCAGACCTGCTATTTTGTGAACTGAGCAAGCTATTTTCTTTCTTCTTACGTTCAAAACATAGCAGTAGCGGAAGTAGTACGCTCCTTTTGTAGCAGCAGGAAGCATGATCGGGCATGGCGCCGCCTCTTCAGCGCGATAGTCTCTTCTTCCTCGACGGTGGGCAGCTTCTTCTGTCCCTGGCGCCTCATCAGATTGCTGTGGTGACTGGCGCGTCGTTGGAACTCTCATGCAGAGTGGCAGGCTCATACCGCCACAGCTGCTGGATTCCTGGCTCCCTGAAACCATCGTCTTCGTTTAACCTCGCGGGCAATGGCCAAGAAGGTGGTGGTAGCGGGATCCAGAGCTTCGGGTTCGTCGTGCCGGAGGGAATGGTGCACGGTGGAGGGCTCATGTCGATGCTCTGACGACACCTGGGAAGCAACATCCACAACCCAGAATCCTGATAACGCTTCATTTTGAGTTAATAAAATCCACCCTTTATCAAAAAAAAAAAAATCCTGATAACAACACATCTTCTGTGTGCGCTCTGCGCTTTGAGCATATCATGATTCTGCACCTAGCAACCATATGATTCTTGACCAGCATTGGGCTTTGATGTTCTCCGATCTGGTACTAGTAGTTAATAACTTAATACTGTCAGCATGCAGTCCTTGTGTACAGAGCTTCAGTGACTTGTTCAGCTGTATTTGAACTGCTCCATAAACGAACCTGCATTAGTCTGAATTTCTGTCCCTACCTATGCATCCTTCCAAATTTCGAATTCTTCTATACTTGTTGTATCAGACTGTTTGGATTTCATCATGTTCTCGTATTCCCATCAAAGAGACTTTCCAAACAGCATTACAATAAAGGAAGAAGTCGGTATCCAAGTCAGACTCAACCCGAATCGTGGTAATGTTAAAAGCAAACGAAAACGACTATGCCAGGGCAATCGCATCGTGTGGTGAACAACCGGGAGAAAGAGAAAAAGGAAGAACAAGGGAAATAGATTGCAGCCCATGGCCATGGACGACGCGGGACGCCGGGACTTGCCCACGGACGTCCTGGTGGACATCCTGCTGCGGCTGCCCCCGAGCACCCGCCGCCGGGTCCGCCTCGTCTGCAGGCTCTGGCGCGACGTCGTTGACGAGCGCACCTCGGAGATGCAGAGCCGCGCCACGGCCCTCCTCTGGGATTCCTGGGACGCGGTCGCCTACGTCCTCGACGACCTGTCCAAGTCGTCGACAGGGAACTGCAGAGAGCTGTGGAGGCATAGCACCTACGGAGAACTTGTGGGCACCTGCAACGGCCTACTCTGCCTGTCCGACATGATGACACCCGGCGGCACCGTCACCTTGGTCAACCCGGCCACCGACGAGACGCTGTCAGTCCCACAGCTGCCGTGTCCAGGCCAGTTCAGGATTAACTGGTACAAGGCGTATAGCTTCGCGTACCACCCTACGTCCGGACAGTACAAGGTGGTGCACGTCCCCTGCAGCATTGACCGGATGCCCATGTTCGGCACCGTACATGTGCTTACACTAGGGGAGGCGTCGTGGCGAGAGGTTACTACCGGCCCCGAGCAAGACGGGTGGTGCGAGTGCGACCTCAGCGCCGGCATCGTCAGCGTCGATGGCACTACATATTGGGTCATGGGGCCACACTTTGTGTATGGCGAGTACGTCTTGACGGAGGAGAAAGGATGGATATGCAGGCACTATAGGCGGAAAGGTATGTGGTCATCCAACAAGGCGGTGCCGGTGCTGGTCAGCCACAGGGCTCAGGGGATGCTGCTCGCGAAGACACCAAGCAGCTGGTGCCGGACATTTCCTTATGTCGAGACAATGGAGCCACTTAGCATTTATGTTGCTAATTGTTAATGTCTAACGAGCATATTGTAAACATGGCAATTACTGTGTTGTTATCTTTTTATAACTAGGTAAGTGCTCGTGTGTTGCAACGGAAGACATTAATTTTTTATGTTTACAATATAGTAGGCTGGGTTAAACTAATAATAATATTGTAGTTTTCACATTAATATTTAGTAGGCCCATGCATGAAACCATCGTGTGATCTCGTATTTGCACTTGCCTCCATCCAACGGCATCAAAGGAGAGCGGAACCGCCACTTGCACTCCATTTTATTTTTACTTTTGAACAAAAAGAATGACCCAACTTGTTGTTGACTTGTTTCCATGTCAAAGGAAACGTCCTTATATTTTCTGTCAATCTAAATGTTCCGCGCATTCCATTTCATTCCATCTATAAGACTATAACAGACAATATGTTTGGGACAAAACTCATCAATTGCAGCAATGCGAGTGATATATTGATGGATGGATAGAGTAGTACAATGGAATCTATATATAGTCCCCTCTGCACAAAACAATATTTGTAACAACAAGAATCGGGTGAGAGAAAAGAATGGTACTACTACTAATAATTATCAGAGGGACTGAGAGCTAATTCAGGTCTTATCTAACTTAGCTCTTGCTAGGTCAGGAGCATAAGTTAGCTCATATCCACTACACAGAACACATCTAATGGCTCTCATCTGCTCATATACTACTTTGTACAATTATAAATGGTCTACATATGTTTAAAAAAAAAATCTTCTCCGAAGCTTCATGATTAGAATATATCTTCAGCACAGATGATTATAATGGTCTGCAGAAACTTCGTTGGAGACATGTATGAAACTTGTTGATTGTACAAAGCTGTATTGGCCGGGAATCTGAAACTTTACTTTTGTGAACTTCAGTTCCGGGCTGATTTCGGTTCAATGTAAAAGAGCCAAACTTGCTATTTTGTGAACTTCTCTAGTTCTGGAAGATTACAGCTGAATGTGAAACAATCAGACCTGCTATTTTGTGAACTGAGCAAGCTATTTTCTTTCTTCTTACGTTCAAAACATAGCAGTAGCGGAAGTAGTACGCTCCTTTTGCAGCAGCAGGAAGCATGATTGGGCATGGCCTCTTCAGCGCGATCGTCTCTTCTTCCTCCACGGTGGGCAGCAGCATGGACCATGTGATCTCTTCTTCTCTCCCTGGCGCTTCGTCAGACTGCTGCGGCTACTGGCGAGTCGTTGGAACACATGCAGAGTGGCAGGCTCATACCGCCACAGCTGCTGGTTCCTGGCTCCCTGAAACCATCGTCTTCGTTTAACCTGGCGGGCTATGGCCAAGAAGGTGGCGGTAGCCGGAACAAGAGCTTCGGGTTCGTCGTGCCGGAGGGAAGGGTGCACGGTGGAGGCCTCATGCCGATGCTCCAAGCAGGACACCTGAGAAGCAACATCCACAACCCGGAATCCTGAAAACAACTCATCTGCTGTGTGCGCATTGAGCAAATTATGATTCTGCGCCTAGCAACCATATGACTCTTGACCAGCATTGGGCTTTGATGTTCTCCGATCTAGTACTAGTTAAAACTGTCAGCATGTAGTCCTTGTGTACATAGCTTCAGTGACTTGTTCAGCTGTACTTGAACCGCTCCATAAAAGAAAAGAATCTGTATTAGTATGGATTTCTGTCCCTATGCATCGTTGGAAATTTCGAAATCTTCTACTTGTTGTATCGAACTGTTTCGATTTCATCACGTTCTCGTATTCCCATCAAAGAAACTTTCTAAATAGCAGTACAATAAGAAGTCAGAAGTCGGTAACCAAGTCGGACTCAAACCGCAACGTGGTGATGTTAAAGACTGGACAACCGAAGAAAAGAAGGCGGAAGAAGGGAAGTACTAGATAGATTGCGCCCATGGCCATGAGCGACGCGGGACGCCGGGAGTTGCCCACGGACGTCGTGGTGGAGGTCCTGCTGCGGCTGCCGCCGATCTCCCGGCGCCGGGTCGGCCTCGTCTGCAGTCTCTGGCGCGAAATCATCGACAAGCACACAGAGATGCAGAGCCGCGCCACAGCCCTCCATTGGGATACCTGGGACGCCGTCGCCCACGTCGTCGACGACATGTCCAAGTCATCGACGGGGAGCAACACAGAGCTGTGGATTCCGGACAGAGTGGCGGCCGACTTCCGGTTCCTAAACAACAGTAGCCTGCAGCTGATCGGCACGTGCAATGGTCTTCTCTGCCTGTGCGACAACAAGGAGGCACCCGGCGGCGCCGTCACCCTGTTCAACCCGGCCACGTACGAGGAGCTGCCGGTCCCGCCGCTGCCTTGCACACGCCCGTATATCCCGTCTGTGGAGAGATACGCCTGCTGGGAGGACTGGCACGAGGCGTACAACTTCGCGTACCACCCTACGTCCGGGCAGTACAAGGTGGTGCACGTCCCATGCAGCATCAACAAGGTATACAAGTTCGACGCTGTGCAGGTGCTCACGCTCGGGGAGGCGTCATGGCGGGAGGTTCCCGCTGGTCCTGCAGAGGGTGCGAGCTGCAACCTTGGCGCCGGCATAATCAGTATCGATGGCGCGACGTACTGGGTCATAGAGAGTGCCGGAGCAAGCTGGGTCGTGTCACTTGACCTCGAGAACGAGGTGGTCACCCGTGTGAAGGGGCTACCCGGGCATCCCGCCGGGCCTGAACACTATCACCTAACGGAGGTGCACGGGAGGCTGGGCATTGTTGTCCGTGGCGTTTCAAGAACGACAGAGGTGTGGGTTCTGGACGAGGGGCGGCGGAAGTGGAGCTGCCAGTACAGCCTTACGCGGCATAATGTCCCGCGGCCACACTTCGTATTTGGAGAGTGCATCTTGACATTGGACGAGAGCTTGATACGCGGGCACTACAACGAGAGCTTGATACGCGGGCACTATAGACAGACAGGCGTGTGGTCATCGTCCAACAAGGCGGTACCGGTGCGGGTCAGCCACCGGGCTCATGGGAGGCCGCTCGTGATAACAAGTGGGAGGGGACGGACATTCCGCTATGTCAAGACGATGGAGCCACTTAGCATTTACTATGCGCCCTAAAAAAAACTTAGCATTTACAATGCGTCAATTGTTAATCGCTAATGAGGATGTTCGTCTCTTCATGAGAAATTAGTTTTTCCACTAGACGGGAGAGACGACTCCTGCCGTGTTGCCCTTTTTTTGCGAGGTTGCCGTGTTGTCTTTTTTTTTTAGAATTGCTATCTTTAGGTGAATGATTTTTTTTGTCGGCTTCCATCATTTTTTGACTTGTGTACAGAGCTTCAGTGTCTTGTTCAGCTGTATTTGAACTGCCACATAACGAACCTGTGCCGGTATGAATTTCTATCCATATACATCATTCGAATTTTCGAAATACTTGGCTGTATTAAACCTGTTTTGATTTCATCACACTCTCATATTCCTACCCGAATGAGTAAATTTAGCGGAGCCGGTATGTACCGGTGGGAAATCCACTGTCCTTCAGTTTCATCAAGATCCGTGCAGTCTGACTCGTATAAACAGAATAATTCATTCCAGGAGCTACACTTCCAAATACGACCTGACAAAAAACAGTGAATGGCCGCTTTTTGCAGAACAGATAGAGATAGAGTGAGAATCAAGAGACCAGGGCTGCATGGAGTGCGGCCGTCTTGGACGCAGCGGCATCTGGACGCAGAAATCCAGCCGCCCGCTGCGCCAAGGTGATGCGCGCACGAAATGAGGGGAAAAGACACAACGGATGCATACATTGCTATATACACTTCAATACCATGGCCACTTGTGCTCTGTGGCTCGCACGGTGCGGGTACGCATCTGACGCAAAGGGCCAGCCTTGCAGGGCGCGGTGACATTTTTTACCACATGGGACCCGGCTGTCGTTTTGGGTACAGTGTCCTGGACGACGCAGGTTTGGTTGCGTGTGCCTGCGACCCACCTCTCGCACTCGACAGACCAAGAACCGAAAAGGGAGGCGCTCGAGTTCTGTCTCAATCTGCTCATGGCGATTCCCGGGTGACGACACCGGCATTGGGCGACAGGTTAGTAAAACTCCGAGGCTCTATTTTGTTTTTGCCGGTTGCCCGCGCTGGTCTGTGCTATCCCCCGTCCTCCATGGTCCCGTCGCCCCCCTTATGGGTTCTTTTGCGGACCGATTTTTGCAGATTGGCCGGCACGGGGAGCGCTCCAGATCCGCCGGTCCCCGAAGCGCAGGTGTTGGGGGTGCACCTAGCGCCCGGGCCGCCTGGGCAGCGGCAGATCTGCAACACGCCAGATGTGCAATCATCGGGTGCGTCCTGCACGACATTGAGCTCTAGCGGTGGCGGTTGGCCATCGGCGGACACAGGAACTGGCGCACATTCGTCCGGCGCGCCCGCGCTCAGCCACGACGCCCCCGGCAGCTCGCTGGGCGCCGCGGCTACATGCAACGGTGGTTCTGTATCTCCGGTTCTAGTGATCTGTCTTGTGCCTTTGTATCTCTATTTGATCCTGAAGGCTGTATTTGCACTGGTCTATTTGCTTTCGATAGGGATTCGACAGACTTATGTTCTGGCTCATTAATAAAAGCCATTTGTTTTCTGCAAATTACGTTTGTATTTCCATGGTAGTTTGAGCTCACCAGGCTGTATGGGAGTGTTACGGGTGGAGCTTTTCATCCAATAACTGAACTAGCTGCGAACTGCTAGCCTTCTCCAAGTTGGGGTGTCATTATCGGCAAAAGAAATCGCTTTGTGGCAGTGAAATTTATTTCCCGCTGGACTTGGTAATGGCACTGACGATGGCTGTGCTTCACACGTACCACATGGCCGTGTTGGGCAGACCAGTGTGTCAGTAAGTACTGTCAGCCTGGTCTCTTCCTAAATACGCATATACGTCACAAAACGGCATCGACCGCACGACTATACTCTAGGAAGCATGCCAGCTTGGTGCGAATCGCGACGGTCCTCGCGCCGTTGATGCCGTGCGTGCAGCTGCCGCTGCGTGCAGACCTGCGTTTCTCGGGCTGCATGCACTCTCCCCCCCTCTCTCTCCATCCAAATGACATGTATTTAATTTCATTCTTATATTTTAAATGATTGATATATGTTAAATGAAATGTTCATTTTTGAACTCTCCAAATGGACGACGCGGGACGCTGGGACTTGCCCACGTACATCCTGGTGGAGATCCTGCTGCGGCTGCCACAAAGCTCCCGGCGCTTGGCCCGGCTCGTCTGCAGGCTCTGCCCCGAGAGTGGCGAAGCCACGTTACACCTGTGTAGTCGTTTGACTACACAGGACTACACAGGATTTTCGTACAACATTGACCCCCAGGTCCGTATGCCACGTTAATGAACGTACCAAAAAAGGATTTTTTTTTTTTGAAACAAGGCAAAAGACTTGCCATTTTCATTAATTAAGAAGGAGTGAGAATTGCCCGGTTAATTGATGGAAAACCAGGCTAAAACCGATACAATCCAACCCATATAAAATGGGTACCACCGGCCAACCTGGCCACCGACACAGAATCACAGAGCTACAAAGAGGAAAGGACATCCGCCGAGCAGTCGCAAGCGTCATCGTCATCACCGGCTATCTCCGAACGGGCGACTCCGACTTCACCGTAGACCTTCATCGTCAAGGCCAACCCGCAAACAGCTACACAGAAACCATGATGGCACATGCCAACAGAAGGCCACATGCGCAAACAACCGACAGCTCCGACTCTGACGACGATCATCACAAGAAAAATATGCAGGACTTGCGCCGACCGTGCCCTAAAGAGCACCTCGGACACGCCAGGAAGATCCGACTATCGAAGCCCGAGCCGCGACCAGAGTTCCTCTCGACGCCATCATCGTTACCAAAAAGAAATCAGCGCCCCCGAAAAGGCCGCCTCAGCAAACCACGCGGCAAAGATGCCGCAACCCACGCGGCGAAGATGCCGCCATCCACCGGTCTCCCAGTCATTGCCGGCTCCGAGACGATGCCCCCAAGGAGGAGAAAGACGCGAAGACGCCTCCATCGCCCGATCCAGCGGATCTGAGGATTCCCTCCGGAGCCAAAGCCGTGGGGAGAAGCAGGAGCACCTCCACGATGACGCTTCCAAGAAAGATGCCGCGGGCGCCGCCGTCACCGGCTCCGAAGAAGACCGGAGCAAGGATTTCTCCCGGAGATGACCACCTACAGCCACCGACCCCCGCCCATCAACCACCACCTGCCGAGGCCGACCTCAATCTGCCACAGGATCCCACGATCCACCATGAGCAGACACGCACCGCCCCCCTGGCCGTAGCTGCTGTCCACCACCGCAGCACCACCGCGACGACCACCACCGCAGCCACCAAAGCCGCAACGCGAAGTGCAGTGCGCAGATCGAGGAGCTAGCTCACACCAGATCCAGATCGAAGCTGCACGAACGGAGCAGCAGAGCAGACGAGCAGCATCTCCACCTGCAGCGCACCTCGCGCTCTAGAGCAGCCAGCCGCTACGCCCAGCCGGTGACTGCGCCCGCCGCGCGCCAGCCGCGGCCACGCCCAGCCGTCGATCCGCTCCCCACGCGCGCATCCAGGAGCCGAGCGCCGCCGCGCAAACGCACGCCGTCCACGCGCAGGCCACGCCGGAGCCCGGACCGAGGCCGCCGCCCGGAGACCCATCCGCCGCCCGCAGCTGACGCCAGCACCCGGGCCTCATGCGCGCTCCGCTGAGCCGCAGCTCACCCCCGCCCGCCAGATCCTCGGCGGGCCAGCCCTCCCGCGCACCCGCGCGCAAGCCAGCGGCGGAGCCACGCCCGCCCGCGAGCCAGAACCGCCGGAGCAGCGCCCGCGCGCTCGCTAGGATCCGTCGCGCCAGATCCGTCCCCGCGCATCGCAGGGAGATGCCCCGCCGCCACCCTCCCTGGAGCCTGATCGGGCTTCGCCGACGGGCTCCTCAGGCGGCGGCGAGGTGAAGGGGAGGAGGGGGGGTGGGAAGGAGGTGGCGCCGGAGTGGTTCCCCCCGTGTCGCCAGAGAGAGAGGCGACGCGGGGGTAGCTGCATCTGACTTCAATCGAATGAACACAAATACACCACCGAAAAGGAATTTTACTACATGGCCCATCTACGGTCTCCTATTTTGCTTGGGTTAAGAGTAGTTGTGCCACTGCTGGGCCATATAGTAAGAAGTCCAAATGCTGCTATAGTACATGAAATATTGATCCATTGTAATAGCTTTATTTCTTGTCCTTTTATCCATGAGCATAGGAATTTTAATCTTGAGACTCATAATCTCGCCAAGTTTACTTGTAACCTAGGCGTAGGTAGACATGCGTGGTTGGGCAATCTTTATGACCCAAACCTTGTACATATAACCTTTGTTTTGGATGAATAAAGATGACGATAATTCTCAAGAGAAAAAAACCTTACCTCACGGTTTTTCTTTAAAAAAAAACTTACCTCACAGTTGATCCGTCGCCTTGGGTACCCACCCACCCACGGCTGCACACAGCTGCACATGCATTGTCCGTCGCCTTGATCACTACTTTGGCACTAATCGGCACTCTATCCGATCTAACACCAGGAAGAGGCCTATGACACTGCGACGCGGGTCGTGTCATTTGACCTCGAGCATGAACACACCACCTCCGTCAAGGGGCTACCCATGCATACGGCTAACCACAACCTAACGGAGGTGCACGGGAGACCAGGCCTCGTTACCCGTGACCTTTTGATAACGACCAACGTGTGGATTCTGGATAAGGGGCGGAAGTGGAGGTGCCAATACAGCCTCAGGAGACAAGCTCTACCAGGGCCACACTTCCTGTATGGCGAGTACATCTTGACAAAAGAGAGGGAATGGATATGTGGGTAGTACAGACGGAAAGACATGTGGTTATCAAACAAAGCGGTGCCGGTGCGGGTTAGCCACCGGGCTCAAGGGACGCTACTCGCGAAGATAAAGGGCAGCTGGTGCCAAATATTCCCCTACGCCAAGACGATGGAGCCACTTAGCATTTATGCTACTCCCTCCAATCGAAATTAATTGACGCAATCTCTATACAATATAAAATGGACATTGTATAGATGTTGTGCTGCGGAATATTGTCTCTTCATGACAAATTATTTCTCTAGAAGGAGGAGATGCCCCTTGCCGTGTTGTTTTCTTTTCAGAATTGCAGGCGAATGATTTTCTTCTCGGCTTCAATCATTTTTTGATTCTCCTATTATTTCTCCTGTTGTGCATGTTAGTTATTTCCAGTATGGTTTTGGGTAGCTAATTCTTTATTTATTTATCTTGGGTAATGGACTATTATGGCATGGATGGTAATTTTTGCTTCTAGTTGAATTATAGTTTCATTTTGTTTCTCTTTTTTTGGTACTGCTTTCATTTCGCGCATATTTGTATGCTAGTACTTTTTTACATTTTAAAGTGACAGAGTTACAATACATGTAGTTAACTCCGCCTATGTCTTCTAGGCATAGCCGGTCCCAAGCCCGGGTAAAGGAGGAGTGTTGTGATAGGCTTGGCGAGCCAACGTAAAAACTAGCCAGTCCCATAGGTATTAAACCCATTTGAGCGAGAGTAGTACTAGGATGGATGACCTCCTGGGAAGTCCTCGTGAAAGGGTTTCATATCTAAGGGTTGTGATAGGCTTGGCGAGCCAACGTAAAAACTAGCCAGTCTTTTGGGTATGAAACCCATTTGGGCGAGAGTAGTACTAGGATGGGTGACCTCCTGGAAAGTCCTCGTGAAAGGGTTTCATATCTAGCCAGTCTTCGTAAGTAAGTAAGTAGTTACAATACATGTAGTTATTCTGTGCTCAGGGAGTGTAAATTTTACCGATATGGCAATATAATCTCCCTTATTCTATAAAGAGTTTCTGGTGAAAGATAATTATCAGGTGGGGAAGAAAATTCTATGAGACATAGGCCTACCTGAAAAACAAGCCCATACCCAGCACAACTCCATGAAGAGGCTCATCAAACTTTTTGCTGGGCTCGCAAAGCCACACTACTGCGTCACCACCTCACCGGCGATGGTTGACATGTGCCGCACTTCCTCGGTCCTCCTCGTGGATCCCCATTAGCCACTTCCTCTGGATGCAAGTGTTTGGTCAAAACCTCACTCCTCGCTTCTTGATTAAGGGCCTGTTCGGCATCCCTCCGCTCTGCAACTCCGGTTCGGAGCAGAGTGGCATGCAGGCTATAATTTAGGGAGCGGTTAGAACCGAGCTCCGCGCGCTCCGCTTGGTAGATGGTTGCCGAACAAGGCTTAAGTGTAGATATTTGCCAAATCCACATCACATTAAATCTCTCCACCACCACGGTTTGGCTTCCTCCATGTCTTTCTTTGTCCAAAATTGCTTGACAGACAATACTTGAGGCCCGATCTATGAATGACACCACCTTCGCGTTCAAATCCCTTGCATGCACGCTCGCGCTAGCGCTGCCATGAAGGATCGGGCAGGAGTCGGCCGCATTTTTATCGTGTGTATAGCAACGTTGTTCTTTGTCTCCACACAGGAGAAGACATCTACTTGGTGGTTGCCCTAGCTGCATCCCGAGTGACGCTGCCCATAGACTTGCAGTGTGGTCGCGCACTAGCGGACAGCGGGGTCTGAGCCATCATCTGAACACCAAGGTGACTGGAACAACAATAATTTGCAGGAAAGAAATGCTTTAGGACTCGTACAAAACACATGTCAGCTTTTTACACGGGTATAACTTGATTAGCAACTAGACCTGATCTCGTATGGTCTTTTTTTTTACCAGGTAGACTGAACTTCCCTGTGTTTTTGGTGTGAGATCTTCATCTGGAAGATTTGAACAAGTAGCAGTTCATTATACTTTGTTTTACAGGCTTTGAAATATGTAAATCATAGCAAGAAAAGTTGTAATCGATGTTTTGATTTTGAAATAATGTAAAATAGTGTTTGATTTTATAGTGCCAGGTGTCCTTTTTTATGTGGTGTAAAAAATTGATGTATGCTGAATTTGAAATAGTAAACTTGACAGTGCCACGTGGTGTTATTTGTATGGGGAAAAATTGATTGGTACTGAATTGAAAATCAGTCAAATACTAGATAACCAGTATTCTAGGTTTTTGCCTTTTTCTTTACTCTTATGTGATGTTGTTAGTATGCGAGTAGTGGGCCTCGTGTTTTGTAATAAGTTGCCAAGTGTATTCTCTGTTTGTGTCATGTGTCATGTCAATGGTATGAGGCCTCGATTGCTCAACTCCTTTTCGAAAGGTAATATGTCGCATTCATATAACAAAGAATAAAGGACAAGCCATGTAGACACCAATCTGCCAAAACTTGAAATGACAACAGAACCCGAGCTTCAACCCAAACGACTCCAACGTGGAAATAAAATTACAATAAAGACCGAGAATCCCTTGAGCTTGATGCCAACTTCTGTCACCCGCCTTCGACACCACTAAAGTGGTCACCGAAGGAAAAGGGGACATGTCACCTTTGCACCCGAGCTCGACGCGGTTCCATCACTGATTTGAAGCTTTTCAGACCTCCAAAGTAGCTCGCCAAAGGTGAAGGAATTACTATTGAAAGAGTGTGTCTGGGTAGCATCCGAGACTCGTGATCGAACTCCAGATTTGGCATCTCCACAATACAATGTCAGAGGAGGAAACCTGACCCGCCAACCGTCAACCATGAATGCACCATCTTTTAGCTACCGTTGACAGAGAAACCGTCGACACAACTTGCTAAAGGCTTGGTAAATTTATAGCAATGAAATTATCAAAAATAAAATTAGAATATATGCGAATAATATCACATCGCATTCTCATCATATGACGGGAGAAATCATAGAGACAAATGGAGGGTGGATGCATGTTACATTGCTGATATTCAAGTTTATTTATTTGTTCTAAAACAAAAAATATATGTGGAGGGCTTGCATGTGCTTGATAATGTGGAGGGTTTGCATGTGGTGAAAAGTTGAATGGCCGCATGCACTTGATGATAATTGAATTATTGGTTGCTCACAAAATAAAAAATGATGTGAACGCTTGCATGTGCTTGATGATGTGAAGAACTTGCATGTGGTGGAAAGTGAAAAATGAATTGGTTGCATGCACTTGATGATATGACTTGCATGCGTTTAAATGTGATCACTTACTTAGATATAATATAGGATTCTTTTATGTACGTAGGGTCTTACGACATTCTTATGCGAGGAAGCCGGAACCAGAGCTTTGGGTTTGTTGTGGCCAGAGGGATGGGTACATTGGAGGGCTCATGTCGATGCTCGAGGAGTTGGGGACACCTTGGAGGCATTTTGGACCTCGGGCTCCCTGAAGTTTTTTTTTTTCTGAAAAAAATATAGATATACTATATTTTGAAGCTTTAAATTTTGAAGGAAACAATTCTACAGTTCATATGGATGTATTATACAAGCATATAAAGTTTCACAATGAAATACATCAACATGTCAGCTACACAAAACAGTCAAATTCATAGATTTTAAGTAGTGCTAATAAAAATCTTTGAAGTTGTCTTCTTTGTGTTGTTCTCATGTTAAAGTATATAATCATTAGACTTCACCCGCATGTAGTGTACACCCGTATGAACATGTTGGTTTTCTTTCAGAATTGTTTGAAACATAAAAAAAAGGGATTTTTGACTTTTCTCAGAAAAGAGGTCGATTTTGCATTTCTGATCTTTTGTATGCTCTGAGTCTATTATGATTCTGCGCCTAGCAACCGTATGATTCTTGACAAGCATTGGGCCTTGATGTAACATGTTCTACGATCTAGTTAATACTGTCAACGTGTAGTCCTTGTGTACAGAGCTTCCGGCCGTAACTTGTTCAGCTATATTTGAACTGGCTACAAACGAATTGTATTGTCATGACTCATGAACTTCTGTTGCTACGTATAGTCAGCAAAACTTTGGAATCTTTATACCTGCTTGTCCAACCAGATCTTGTGTATTTGTTGTTCCCTCAAACATGCTACCTGGATTGCACATAGGAAGTATACTATGAGCCAACAGACCTGTTCCGTTTTCATCACGCTCTCGTATAATAAACTAAATAAGTCGGTAACCGGGTCGAACCCAAACCACATCCGGAGGTCAATAGAAACGAAAAGGACCGTGCAAGGGCCAAGGGCAACGCATCATGGGGCGCAAGGCATCCCGGAGAAAAGGAAGAAGTGAAATAGCACCCGTGGCCATGGCGGACGCGGGATACCCGGACTTGCCCACGGACGTCCCGGTGGAGATCCTGCTGCGGCTGCCCCCGAGTTCCCGGCGCCGGTTCCGCCTCATCTGCCGACTCTGGCGCGACCTCATCGGCGAGCGCACCACAGATATGCAGAGCCGCGCCACGGCCCTCCTCTGGATCATCTCGGAGGCTCGGAAGCGGTTGCCTATGTCGTCGACGGGACATATCTAAGTCGTCGACGGGGGGATACACAAAGCTGTGGAATCAGGGCAAAGCCTGCAGGACTTCCTACAATAAGCTACAGCTGGTGGGCACGTGCAATGGCCTGCTCTGCCTGTGCGAAAACAGAGAGAGAGAGTTGGCGACGGCGTCACCCTGGTCAACCCGGCCACCGGTGAGGTGCTGCCCGTCCTGGCGCTTCTGTGCGCCGACCTGTTTGTCACGAGATACACCTGGGACTGGGAGGACTGGGACAAGGCGTACAACTTCGCGTACCACCCTACCTACTACTGGGCAATACAAGCTGGTACACGTCCCCTGTAGATACAACAATGTATGCAAGTTTGACACCATACAAGTGCTCACGCTGGGGAAGGCGTCGTGGCGGGAGATGCAGACGGGTACCGTGGGCGGCGGGAGGTGCCACCTCGACGCTGGCATCATCAGCATCGACGGCACGACGTATTGGGTCACGGAGGAGCCCGCAATCAGGGTCGTGTCATTTGACCTTGAGCACGAGCGAATCACCGACTTCAAGCGGCTACCTGCGCATTCAACCACTCCTGATCAGTACAACCTGACGGAGGTGCACGGGAGGTTGGGCATCGTCTTCCATAACTATTCGACAACGACTGAGGTGTGGATTCTAGACAAGGGACGGCGGTGGAGTCACCGGTACAGCCTCAGACAGCAGGATCTCCTGCGACCACACTTCGTGTACGGCGAGCACGTCTTGACATTAGAAGGGGCATTGATATGCGCGCACTACAGGCGAAAAGGCATGTGGTCATCCAACAATCCCGAGCCGGTGATGGTCAGCAACCGGGCTCAAGGGACGGTGGTCGCCGAGATAAATAGTAACGAGTTCTGCTTCCGTAGCGTGCATCACCGGATATTCCCCTACGTCAAGACGATGGAGCCACTAAGGCCCTGTTCGGAAGTACTCCAGCTTCAGCAAATTCACAACTCCAGCTTCATGCGCCAGCTTCCAGCTTCTGGCGAGGAGCTGCGCGCGTTCGGAGGCTGTGGCCAGCTTCTCCATCGCTGCATGGGCTGCTCTATTTTATTTTGTTGTTTTGAGCTTTGCATGCGCTGCTGGCTGGTTCATACGGCAGCCCAGGAGAAAGTGAATCGAATCGGTATGCAACTTTAGCGGTGGCAATTCCTACGTAATTTCGATGAACTCCACGGTTTGGGCTTCGCGGAGCTGGATTTTCCCTGCTCCATCGATTGCGCTACGTGAGTCGTCCGCTACGGAGCCGAGGCGTTCGGCCCAGCTCCTCGCGCGGAGCTGGAGAGCTTCCGAACAGCTTTTACTCCCTCCGTAAATTAATATAAGAATGTTTAGAATACTATTTTAGTGATCTAAACGCTCTTATATTTATTTACAGAGGGAGTATCTATTATGCTGCCAATAACTGATGCCTAATTAGGATGTCTATCTGTTCCCAAGAAAATAGTTCTCTTCTAGAGGTGCCTTGTTGCATTGTTTTCTTTTCCTTTTTTTTCCTCCATATGCTATTAGTGTCTAAACGTCGTGTTTTATAATACTCACTCCGTCCCAAATTATCCAAATTACTAGTAATTCGAGACGAACGTGTTTGTCCTTCATGAGAATAGTACTTCACTTTCCTTAACAATATGATTTACAATTTTTTTTACATCAAAATACTTTTTATTGCAAGGTGATCATCATACTATCTTTTACAAGAGTATCAATAATCTCTACGGGTGAATCTTCTGTCCAGCCCGCACACACGCTACTTGCTATGCCTACCTTGTTCACATGGTCGCACCCTCCGAGTGTTCCTCCAGTGAGTGTGCTAGTTGCACTGTGTGAAGTCCAGTGAGTGTGCTAGTTGAACCGTAACAAGAGATCCTAAACTATGGATTATTTTAACGTGCTTTGTGTCTACTATGATTTTGAGTCCACCATTATGTTTTTTGTTTCTACGTGTCGTGTATTACATACTATTATCGAATATACTGTCTGCATATAGTTGTTGTGTATAGCAAGATTCCGTATTTGTTAAACTATATTTTGAACTTGTACTAGCACGTATGCCCGTGCGTTACAACGGAAGAAAAATAAATAGTTGTATATACAAATTTAACCAAAATATATAGCATATGCATGTATTGTAACAAATACAAAATAAATTCAAGATTTCATGTGGTGTTCGAGAGTTTACCTCTCACGGTGCACTACTGACTTGTAGCTCTCGGTTCACCACTTCTGCCTCGCCTTGTCTTCACTTTGATGTGAAATTGTTGCGCAACCATGTAACAATCAAGATGCCAACGCTAATCATCAAAAGAGAAAAAATAAAAAAAATTAGATATGTTTATAAAACTGAGCTATACAGGTTTCACCAGATACAAACTACAAAATAGAAAGAAAAAAAATTGATCAAAATTTTATTACTGAATTTGCATGTTAATAAACTAATTTGGTTTCCTTGGACAATAAACTTCTTTCGAAGTACAATTACTTAAGTTTATTGGACCCAGTCAATATTTACAAAGTAATTAAAGTGACCCGCGTGACTATTGAAAAAACTTAGTAAGGATCTGAATGATCAATTGTAGCAAGTCGCGGTGAAGCACATGTTACTACAATAAGTACTTTAAGAGCATCTTCAATAGATGGTCCAAATTTTGGCGGTCCAAAATCGGAGATGTAAAATTTGGACCGTTAAAAAATGCATTTTGGAGCTCCGAAAAATGCTCAACTCCAACAGATGGTCCAAATTGATGGTCCAAAAGAGCAACTCCAATAGATGGTCCAAACCAAAGATGTAAAAAACTGAAAATGGCCGCGTAGCTACTGCCAGCCACTGTTCAGCCGCGGTTTTGCATTGAAATAGCATCAAAAATTTGAAAATAAAGTGCATCATCATCATAGTTTCAATCAAAAGTGCATCACCATCATAGTATCAAATCCCTCTACCAAAAGAGCATCGTCTCAATCAAAGTTTTTCGCCCTAGAAATTGAAATGCACATGAGTATTACTCATGCGGGTCATCAACACCACCGGCGTTGTGAACTGTGGTACGATCATCATCTTCACCACCGTCTTTGTCGACGTTCTCAACAAGCGGTGAACTCTCGTTGCCGTGAGCACCAAAGCATCTTCATTGCGTCCCATGCCGGTCATGTTGCCGACGAAGCCAACTCCAACGCCACTCATGTTGCCGCCATAGCCACCTCCCAAGCCACCCATCATGTTGCCGCCAAAGCCACCTCCCATGCCGCCAAAGCCACCTTCCATGTTGCTGCCAGATGCACCATTCATGGAACCTCCAATCATGTTCATGTAACCACCCATGCCTCCACCCATCATCATTTGCCTGATGAGCATTTGCTTCTTCATGAGCATTTCATCGCGACAAAGTTCAACATATGCCTTTGCTTGGCATCAAGAGTTGATGTGTCCATAAACATAAACTTGAGTGTCCTCTCCTCAACCATCTTCCTCTCGTCGGCTGCGGCCTTCTTCTCCTCTAGGTCCACCTTCCTCTCCTCGGCCGCGGCCAACCTCTCCTCGGCCGCCGCCCTCTTCTCCTCGGCCGCCGCCCTTCGCCGCTCGGTCTCACTCCTCTCCTCTATTTGCTTGAGCTTCAAGTGGTTCCCTTCGCTTTCTTGTTTCCATCGAGCCTATAAGATTTTGTCGCGGAGTGAGGAGTGGGGCTCGTCTCCTCAATGGCGACATTTTCTTCATCCTCAAGCACCGCACTCTTCTTCTTCGACGATTCAAAAGTCTCTCTAGTTTTGCACTTCTCCTCATCCTTGAGCTCTTTGTAGCAATGATGAAAAGTGAAAGCTTTTCCTTTCCTTTTCTTCTTCTCCTCGCCTTTCATGTTCCTCTCTCGAAACAATCCTTGTGCAATCATTTTCTACAATTAAACAAGCAACACATCATCATCAACATGTGGAACAAAGAGGAAATATTTGACAAAGCACGCACGAAGAGGAAATATTTACCAAGTCACTATCACTGCAACCACTTGGGTTCATGCGAGCAACGTTTGACAAGCAACCGGCCCACTTTTGGCATTCGGCGTTGATGGTGGACCAACATTGGCGTAGAGAGTCGCTCGAACGGAAGTGACCACTTGTGTTGCGCTCATCGAAGTACTCCTTGATGCGTTGCCAATAGGTGTTCACCGTTTGGTCGCTTCCAAGGCTTTCATCTTGAGAGATTTTCTTCCAAGCGGTGCATATCAACACATCCTTGGTGGTGGTATAATTTCCACTTCTTCCCTTGACAACAAATCCCTCATCGTCCACATCAAGATTGTCATCATCATATTGGGTTTCATATTCTTGTGACGCATACATGTAATCATCATTTGCCACATTTGTCGCGTGCATGAAAGCTTCATCATCAAGACTACAATTGGACGCACAAACAATCAAGAACACATACAATTTGAAACAACAAACGAGAGCACAACTGGAAAATTTATACCTTTGCGACATTTCGTCGTAACATGTTGGAGGCGGTGGCCGTCGGCGTGGCCACATCTTCCTCCATGACCGGCGGTGGTGGCGGGGGAGGTTGAGGAATGGATGTGTGGCTGCTGGAGGAGGCCGCCGGCCGCACCGGCTGCGAGTCGTCGCCCTGAGCCGCCGCGGCCGCCTTGGAGACCTTCACCGGCCGCGTAGAACTGTCGGTCGGGTTGCGGCTGCGGTTGGCCGGCCGTTTTCCGCCGCGTCGTCCCTTCGCCGGCTTCGCCGCCGGCGCGGTGGCCACCGGCCGAGGCGGCGCGAATCCTGGCCGGCGGGCGGGGGCAAGGGCATGGCAGCGGCGGTGGCCACGTGGGTCAGCCCACCGGCTGCGGCGGCTGCGGAGAAGGCGGCGGGGTCGTCGCCTTCGGCCATGGCGGCGCCGGACGGCGGGGGGCGGCGGCGGCCAGGCGGGTTGCGGGCGGGCAGATGGGCGCGGGCGGGCGGGAAAGGGAAGGAACTGGTGGTTGGGCGTTCGCGGGCGGCGGCTGGTTTTGCACCAGATGCACCTCGTGATGTAAATTTACACCGCGAGGTGTTGTATTTTACATCACGAGGAGGCCGCGGTCCAATTTTGTTTACATATGGACCGTCTGTTGGAGCAGCGTTTTTTGCCCCAGACGGTCGAAAAGTTAGGTATTTTTACATTTGGACCGTCTATTGGAGATGCTCTAAGATATACGTAGTTTTCATGTATATCTATTAAATTCTGGAAGAACATAGATATGTCATCATGATTTTCTCTTAAAGTTATCATGATTTTTCATCTATGAAGTGATTTCAATCTGTTCTAACAGAATCTAGTCGGCATCTCTCCCTCCAATCTAGTAGTAGCACCGGACAACCCAACCACCGGTTTCCAAAAAGCTCGGGTTCCTCTTGCCTCCCGTCGGCGCCGTCGCCGGTCCTCCATGTCTCCGGTGGCCTTAGGGCCATGGAGGCGGAGCGGATCTCGGCCCTTGCTGGTGGGAGGGCTCCGTTTTTAGATATTTTTTCGAGTTTTGTTAGGGTTTGTGTCCTACTCAGAAAGGCGAGACGGCGGCGACTACCTGAAGATGGAATAAAGGTCTCCCCGCCTAGCCCCCATTTCGGTGATGCGTCTAGCATCGTCGGTGGGCGTGTGGAGGTGCGTCTCTGGTGGATTTGCTCGGATCTGTTCGTCGTTCGTCTATGTTCCTGTGTCCTCAGGTTGGATCCTTCTGATCTACACTCTTCATCGGCGGCGGTTGATGTTCTGGTGCGTTGTTTCTATGGGGCCTTAGCACGACGACTTTTTGACTGTCTACTACAACAAGGTCTGCCTGGCTCCAGCGAGGGAGGGGCGATACGGCGCGCCTTCGGCTCGCTTCAGTACTTGTAGTCGTCGCTAGGTGGTTCACGGATCTGGATGTAACTTTTATTATTTCTAGTGCTCGTTGTACTACCATGATTGAAGATGAATAGATTGGAAGTTTTTCTCGCAAAAAAACCCTAAAATATTTTTCTCTTGAAAATTCTCTCTCAATCTCTCTCTTCATGCGACAGAGAGCAGGTAACGCCTGCCCACATAAGGCCAGCCCCGATCCCCACTCTCCTCTCACCCCGACCCCTAAAAACAACTCTCATCACCCCCCTCAAACCTTCCTGCCCCGATCCCGATCGGATCGGGAGAACTCCAACGCTGCCCATGTTCCCCGCCTCGCGCTCGTCCCTTCCGGCTCCGGAGACGCCATGGACTCTTGCCAGCCTCCATTGACCTCGCTCGCCGGCGAGCCTCCTCCGCGCCCCTTCCTCTCCTTGCCGTTGCATCCTCCCGCGACCACGCCTTCCCACCACCCCATCACTTGCTTCGGCCATCACCGGCAGCAGGCCACTCCGGTGAGCGCCTCTGCTCTGCCCCCCGCCTTGCCTTTGTGACGCCGCAGCGGGAACCTCCTCCAACCGCCACCGCCGGCCGCGCATCACCAGCAGCAGGCCACTCCGGCGAGCGCCTCTGCTCCGCCCCGCTCCTTGCCTCTGTGATGCCGCAGCGGGAACTCCTCCTCCCATGACCGCCGACCGCGCGTCACCAGCAGCAGGCTACTCCGGCGAGCACCTCTGCTCCGCCCCGTGCCTTGCCTTTGTGATGCCGCAGCAGGAACTCCTCCTCCCATGACCGCCCCATGCCTTGCCTCTCGGAATCCGCATCGGAAACCTCCTCCACCCGTCACCGCCGGCCGCGCGTCACCGACAGCTCGCCGCCTCCAAGTCCACCACATGGCCACGGACGGCCTTCTCTGCTTCCCTGCTCCTCTCTGACACAAGTAGAAAACATGGCTTTGGTTGGGGCCTGGCCAGCCCATTAGTCCCAGTTCAGTCATGAACCGGGACCCATGGGGCATACGTCCCGATTCGTGAGCCCAGGGGGGCGGCCGGGGCCTCGTGGGCATTGGTCCCGGTTCGTCTGGGCCCATTTGTCCCGGTTCCTGGCACGAACCGGGATCAATGGGCCTCGCTCCTGGCCCACATACATTGGTCCCGGTTCGTGGTTCGAACCGAGACAGAAGGTGTTGCTTTAGTCTCGGTTCCAGCCACGAATCGGGACAAATCAGTTGCCTATATATACCCTATCGCCGCAGCCACTAGTAGAAAAAGGGCATCTATCCCGGTTGGTAAGGGCCTTTTGTCCCGGTTGTTGAACCGGGACTAAAGGGTCGTTACTAATGCCCTAGCCCTTTAGTCCCGGTTCTTACACGAACCGGGACAGATGGGCCTCCACGTGGCTACTGTGGCCAGCCCAGGCAGGAGGGCCTTTGGTCCCGGTTGGTGACACCAACCGGGACCAAAAGGCATCCACGCGCCAGCATTTCAGTGACTGGGGTTTTTGTTTTTTTAAACGGGGAGGGTTTAGGGGGTAATTTAGGGTGTGTAAGCTAGCTAACACAGATATATAATAACTGATATATAATAACTCTTCATGCCCGCACATGCATCATCATAATAACAAGTCCTACTAATCATCATCATACAACTTCTACTCATTATTAATAACAAGTCATACGATCATCATCCTCATAGTCATCGAACCAACCCTACTTAATTGTTCTTAGCACATGATCATCAGTATTAGGTAGGACCTAAATACCCTCTTTAAGGTAAAATAGCATAAAACAATATAGACCCCGACTCTCCATTATGGAGAATGGAGATCATCCTGTCTCCAATTTTTGCGCTTCGCTTCCTTTTGCTTCCAAGAACCTCCTTGCGACTGTCCATACATTTTTTCCATTCTTTGATTTTCATGTCTCCACTTCTTTTAGAAATCCGGTATGGACAGTTGAGATTCGTAGGATGACCTGGTTGTATGTTCAAAACATCAAGGCTACCATTCTGATACATCAAATGAGGCACACAATCCTCTAGGATTATCTGTTGAAAAACATAGTAATAACTTCATAGTTAGCAATGATGTACTAGTTTTAGAAGTATGCAAAAGATGCACGGATGTCGTAATAGTAAGAAATCTTACCAGGGTATCTCCATAGTTGTTACCGTAGTTCAACACGTGCACTAGTGGCACGTATTGACCATAATGTGGAGGAGTTTTACAATAAATATTGTAATTCTCAAGATCAGTACAAAATCCGACCAGATGAGTTTCCTCCTTATAAGTTAACTCAGAGCCATCGGTGTAGTAGGTTCTGTCTACCATGTTCCACACATTGTTTGAACAATCAAAATAAGCTGTCAATGAAAATAAGCTGTCAACTATTTTGAAATGAACAATATAAATTAGCTAATAAATATGTTTGAGAAACTCACATAGCGGTAGAATTGGAGGCGTATCAACAAGGACCCAAATGTCCATATTGTCTTGCTCGATGTCAGGATCACCAAGATCCATGGTGACAAGCATACCCTCATCAAACCATACATCTTGCAAAATGCTTCCCAATTTTTGCAACCAAAATGGGTTACGCTCTCAGAATTATACAGATTTACTTCAAAATATATATCATGATGGGTCCTTAGGTGAATTTTCTTTGTTTCCATACTTTCATGGTCTTTAAAACCCATCCTCTCCAAGACGTAGCGTCTTGCATGGCATGGGATAAGCTAGTCGAATTGTAAAAGATGAAAAGCACACGTTGAAATAGTTGAAGTCGTGCTTAATTACGAAAAATAACACTTGTCGTCGTTGCGTACCATTTCAACATCGAAGGTCTCCTCTAGCTTAATACTGAAGCGCCAATCTTCGTCTAGGTGAGGCCTGTCGCACAGACCTCGGTCGTCGTGGCACCAGTCGCACTCCCACGGGAGACTTTCGTCGTCCGAGTACGACATTTCCTATGTTCATAATTCAAATATTAAACGTCTACAATTAAATATATGTACTAAAAAACCTAAGTTAGATCATTATTATTCATCACGGGTTGACTATCGGTTTGTCGAGTCTTTTCTTGAAAACTCTCAGCTCACGTGGTGTATACATTCGACCATTGGTGATGGTCACTTCTCCTTTCATCCCCGAGTGCATTACACCAAAATGTCTAGCACACGGGAATGAAGGAGAAGCGACCCCCACGACAACAGTCGGGATTCTTCGTCCTCTCATATATATATGGTGGAACTCTCCCTCACTGATTCCTCTCAGACATTTGCGACCGTCGGTGATGGTAGCTCCTTCCTTTCGTTCCCGAGTGCATTACACCAAATTGTCTAGCACACGGGAACGAAGGAGAAGCTACCTCTCATATATGGTGGAGACTCGATAGACTTAAAGTCAACCCGAAATATCGTTTAATTATCTTTCTAAAACCGGTTCGTGGCTGGTCTCACCTCGTGGTCGGAGGGGTCGGTGACGGGGACGGCGGCGGGGATGATGGAGGGGGGCTCCTAGATTTCTGCGAAAACAAAAACCCTATAAGCTATCAACTAATCATATGCATACGCCTTGCATAGTGCTCTCCAATTTTAGCATTCAAAGTAGGAGTAGTTTTCCAATTTGAGCATTCAATAAGCAAAATCAAATCACAAAACAAAGTAGTATTCAAATTAGGATGCATTCAATTATAAGCAAAACTACATCATCTCCATGCGTCCGTACATCGTCGAATATTATCACTAATACACCTCGAATACTATCATACATATAGCATCGCTAGTACAACTAGAACCGTAGCGCCCGACGGGTATCGGCGCGGGCGGTGGATACCCAAAGAGAAGGAACCATCACAGGATCATAGCTCCAGTGAGATCCCTGAAGAACCTGCCAGGTATTGTCGAACCTGCACTCCAACGCAACCATGTAGCGACGGACGTGCTCGTCCTCCTCGCTGACACGGTGACGTACCACCTCCGCGGTGTCCGGAAGCCTCGGCACCATCATTGGCCCACGCGACCGCCACCAAACAAGGATTGGGTCAATGACGGGCTGGCTCCTCACCAACCTACGCCCCCGGAAGGTAGCACCTCCCAAAACCAGCCCGGCGGAGCCCAGTCCCGGACATGGCCCCTCTGATCAAGCCGGCCTCCTCCGCCGAGTCGACGACGAGGATGCGGGATTGGCATCGTCGACGTCGATACGGGAATAATTGCTTTAACTAAAAAATAAACTAGTTCTATTAATTTTCTTGCTAAAAATAAACTACTTCTATAGTAAAATAAACTAGTTTTATTAAATCAACTAGTTCAACTACTAAGCACTTACTATAAATAGAATAAAGTAGTACTTACTAAAAATAAACTAGTTTAACTAGTTCTATTATTTTTCTAACTAATTCTATTAAACACTTTCTCTTCTTATTCTATGAACAAAATTACAACAGAAAAAAATCGTAAAAATTCTATGAACAAAATTACAACAGAAAAAATTATAAAAATTCTATGAAAAAATTGACATATTCTTTGCATATATATGAACACACAAACATTTGCATATTCAACAATAATATCACAAAAAAATCTATGAGCAGAAAAAATTTCTAACTTTTGCATATTCATTTATGAACAAATTACAACAACTCAATTAACTACACATCTAAATTAACTACACATCTAAATTAGGAAAATTCATATGAGCTCACTAAGGGGGCGGCGATCGACGAGGAGGCAGGGCACGGGGGCGACGGTGAGGGGAGCGGCCACGGGCGACGAGGAGGCAGGGGCGGCGACGGCGACGGTGAGGGGCGCGGCGACGGGCGACGAGGAGGCAGGGGGCAGAGGTGAGGGGCGCGGCGACGGGCGACGAGGAGGCAGGGGGCGGCGACGGCGTCTGGGCAGCGCAGGACGGCGTCTGGGCGGCGCGGGACGACGTCGGAGGCAGGGGCAGCCCGGCGGCGTCGTCGGGGCGGGGAAGACGAACTGAATGAAAAATTTCACAAGTCCAGCTTATATACCCAGAGAATTTGTACCGGTTTGTGGCACCAACCGGTACCAATGCCACCTTTAGTCCCGGTTGGTGCTACCAACCGGGACCAGAGGCCCGGCGGCCTTTGGTCCCGATTGGTGGCACCAACCGGGACTAAAGGTGGGGCATTGGTACCGGTTAGTGCCACGAACCGGTACCAATGCACACCTTTAGTCTCGGTTGGTGCCACCAACCGGGACCAAAGGCCTTGTGCTGCTGCGCCCGCGTTGAAAGTTTAGTCCCACCTCGCTAGTTGAGAGGGGCGCGCAGTGGTTTATAAGCCCCACTGCCGCACCCCTCTCGAGCTCCTCTCCATTGCAGGCTTACGGGCCTAATTGTCACTGCTATGCTTGATGGGCTTACTGGGCCTTTTGCGGGCCTGAATCCTGGCCCATCGATGGGTTTCTAGTCGTATTCAGGCCGTGGTGGCCCAGTAGGTGGCATATTTTTTATTTTTTTGCCTGTTTTTTTGTTTTCTTTTTTGCTTTATTTATTTTGTTTGTTTCTACTTACAACAAAAAACTTATGTATTTTATTTTATTTTGTTTCTAATTACTTATTCATTTTACTTTATGATAATTCTTTTTGCTATTAAAGTTTCTAACAAAAAAAGTTCTTTATGAAAATTCTTTTTGCTTTTAATGATTTTGAACAGAAAATACTTCGATAATTTTAGTTGCATCAATTTTATATAATTTTAGTTTCAATAATACTAGAGGTTTCTTATAATGTTTAAAACAGAAAATACTTTGTTAATTTTAGTTTCATAAATTTTATTAAAGTTTATTTTATTTTGTTTCTACTTATATATTTTAATAAAGTTTATATTATTTTGTTTCTAATTACTTATTTATTTTATTTGTTATTTTTCATGCACCACTTTTCATGCATTTACTGATTATTTTGAGCTATAAGACCCTAAAATTGAAAAGCATTTCAAATGAACTCTGAAAAGGTTGAAAGTTGGCATGGTATCATCATTTCATCCACATAGCATGTGCAAGAAAGTTGAGAGGGTTACGGCAAAAACTGGATGCACTTCGTGTACAAAACGGATAATCTCTTTCAAAGTATCAGGATTTCATACGGAAACTCGTCTGTTACAAAGGGATTTCATTTTTTAAAACTTATTTGAACTCCTGACTTTTTGTGTGTTCAAAATGCACCATTCAAAGCCACATCATCATTTTTCAATCCTTTCTGACTTCATTTGTTATTTTCCATGCATTTACTAATTATTTTGAGCTAAAAGACCCTAAAATTGAAAAGCATTTCAAATGAACCTGAAATTGAAAAACCCTACAAATGAACTCTGAAAAGGTTGAAAGTTGGCATGGTATCATCATTTCACCCACATAGAATGTGCTAAAAAGTTGAGAGGGTCCCGGCAAAAGCTGGATGCACTTCGTGAACAAAATGGACAATCTCTTCCGAAGTATCAGGGTTTCGGAGGAAAACTCATCTGTTACAAAGGGATTTCATTTTCTTGAACTTATTTGAACTCCAGACTTTTTGTGTGTTCAAAATGCACCATTCAAAGCCACATCATCAATTTTCAATCCTTTCTGACTTCATTTGTTATTTTTCATGCAGTGACGGATTATTTTTAGGTAAATGACCCTGAAATTGAAAAGCCCTACAAATGAGCTCTGAAAAGGTTGAAAGTTGGCATGGTATCATCATTTCACCCACATAGCATGTGCTAAAAAGTTGAGAGGGTTACGGCAAAAGCTGGATGCACTTCATGAACAAAATGGACAATCTCTTTCGAAGTATCAGGGTTTCGGACGAAAACTCATGTGTTACAAAGGGATTTCATTTTCTTGTCTTGATTTTGAATGGTGCATATTCAACACACAAAAAGTCTGTAAAGATCGCCAACCCCAACATAAAAAAATGAGCATAGATGCGCCTATAGAGAGAATTCAACCTAAATTCATAATAAATTTCTATGAATTCCAAAGAAATTTACTCTGAGTTTAGGTCAAATTCCCTGTATAAGGGCATCTATTTTCACTTTGAGAGGAGCTCAGCAAGGCAGAGAGGGACGGGCTTATAAACCGGTGTGAGCGCCCTTCGGTTGGCGAGGTGGGACTAAACTCTGACCGCAACGAGGACCAACCCTTTAGTCCCAGTTTGTGGCACAAACCGGGACTAATGGTCATGGGCCAGGGGCAAGGCGCATTGTTCTCGGTTCATGCGTGGAACCGGGACCAAAAGGTCCAGACGAACCGGGACCAATGGCCCACGTGGCCCGGCCGGCCCCCTGGGCTCACGAACCGGGACAGTTGCCTCCTTTGGTCCCGGTTCATGAGCGAACCGGGATTAATGGTATTATGAGGGCCGAACCAATGCCCTGTTTTGTACTAGTGAGCAGAGCACTCCACAGTGCTCTGTTTTTTCTGGCCGGCGAGGGGAGGGCATTTGGGTGCTCTAGCTCACCTCCTATGCACATGAGGTGTTCGATGAAATGCCCGAGCCACACTAGTTAAGCTTTCTCCTCTCGAAGCTCGACCTCCAAGCTCCATTTCCCCCGAGATTTGCATAGGTTTAGCGGTCCGTCACGTCCCGTCCCCGTCTTCACCGCCGTCGATCGCCCGCGCCGATCTAGTCGCCGGCACCACCGTGGTGAACCTCTTGTTCTTATCTTCTTTCTGAAAGAAAAAGAATTCTTACTTTAGATAGATACTTGCCAAATTTTCTTACTTTTATTATTGCTTGTTATTATATAGTGCGATGGTTTTGGTATCCGCCCCCGCCGGCCATCGTCCTGTCTATGATTCGGATGTGGTATATATTATCTTTTTATAACTATTTGGTTCATTTATTGTTTATGACAATTATGCCGACCAATGTGACATATATTTTATTTATGTAGGAGGTAGTTGAACCAGAAATTCCAACCGACCCTATTGTCGAGAGGTTAAATTTAGTTGAAGAAGAAATCAATTACTTGAAGGAAAAAATAAAAAAAAATTGAGGAGGAGAAGATGATATTGGAGTTGCATGTTGCGGATGTCGTCGATGATCACAAGATCAAGATGAATGCAATGCGGTTGAAGATTAGAAAGATTAGAAAATATGCCATTCATACCGAGGCTTGGTATCATTATTCCGTTGGATCAATTGTTACCTTGGTTGTGATTATGATCGCATTTTTTGTTGCATTGAAAGGTTTTACATAGCTTCAATGTATGGTTTAACTAGATGCTCTAGAGAGCTATATGTTGTTCAATGAGAACTATGTATGTACTTTGTTTTTAATGTGATGATGAACTTCTATTAATTTGGTCACTTTGTTTTTAATGAGATGAGAACTATGTATGTACTTTGTTTTTAATGTGAAATGATGATACCATGCCAACTTTCAACATTTTCAGAGTTCATTTGAAATGCTTTTGAATTTCAGGGTCTTATAGCTCAAAAAATCAGTAAATGCATGAAAAATAACAAATGAAGTCACAAAGGGTTGAAAATTGATGATGTGGCTTTGAATGGCGCATTTTGAACACACAAAAAGTCCGGAGTTCAAATAAATTCAAAAGAAATGAAATCCCTTTGTAACAGATGAGTTTTCGTCCGAAACTCTGATACTTCGAAAGAGATTGCCCGTTTTTTGTACATGAAGTGCATCTAGTTTTTGCCGTAACCCTCTCAACTCTTATGCATATGCTATGTGGGTGAAATGATGATACCATGCCAACTTTCAACCTTTTCAGAGTTCATTTGAAATGCTTTTGAATTTCAGGGTCATTTAGCGCAAAAAAAATCAGTAAATGCATGAAAAATAACAAATGAAGTCACAAAGGGTTGAAAATTGATGATGTGGCTTTGAATGGTGCATTTTGAACACAGAAAAAGTCTGGAGTTAAAATAAGTTCAAAAAAATGAAAGCCATATAAAAGAATGAACTTAAAATAATGAACTAATTTCAGGGTCATTTAGTGCAAAAATAATGAACTAATAGAAAAATAATGAACTTAAAATAATCAATTAAAATATTATGTTATGATCAACTAAAACAAAACTATAATATTCTTCAATAGCAAAAACAATCAACTAAAAAGTTTTTATAAAACTCCAATAGCAAAAGGAGTCAACTAAAAAGCTTTTATAAACCTCTAGTATTTTTTAAACTAAAATTATATAAAATTTATGCAACTAAAATTATCAAAGTATTTTCTGTTCAAAACATTAATGGCAAAAAGAATTTTCATAAAGAAATTTTTTTGTTAAAAACTTTAATAGAAAACTAAAATAACAAAATATGTTCTTGATTAAAACAGAGATTTAAAATAACCTAAAAATTACCAAATTTAATATAATGATAAAACACAATAATATTAAATAGATGGAAAAAGAATCACTAAAAAATCTATGTTTTCAGTAAAGTTATTCACAAACTAGTAATTCACACCAATTTAAAAGAATTCAAATTTAAACTATTCAAATTTGAAAATTAATGGCACTAACAGAAAGTCTATAATTTTTGTGACCTAACAGCAAAAAGAATTAAAGAAATAAAGCAAAAAACAAAAGAAAATAAATAATGCAAAAAATAAAACAAAAAACTTGAAAAAAATGCCACCTACTGGGCCACCACGGCCTGAATACGACTAGAAACCCACCCATGGGCCAGGATTCAGGCCCGCAGAAGGCCTAGTGGGCCCACAGGCAGATACATTGTGTTTAGGCCCGTAAGCCTGCAGTTCAAAGGTGTTCGAAAAGGGAGGCAGAGCCGCGCTTATAAACCGGTGCGGAAGCGTCTCAGCTAGCGAGGTGGGACTAAAGTTTTGGCCGCGGCAGCAGCACCCCCTTTTGTCCCGGTTGGTGGCACCAACCGGGACCAGTACCCACATTTGGTCCTAGTTGGTGGCAACAACCGAGACTAATGCCCACCTTTAGTCCCGGTTGGTGCCACCAACCTGGGCCAAAGGTCTCTGCTTCCCGCCCTTTGGGCTGCTGAAAAGAGACCTTTGGTCCCGGTTGGTGGCACCAACCGGGACTATAGGTGGGCATTCGTCCCGGTTGGTGCCACGAACCGGGACCAAAGGGCTGGCTATATAAGCAACACTTTGCAAATTTTTAGCAGTTTCTCCTCGACGCCCGACGCCGCCCTCTGCCCCGACGCCATGCTCCTCGTCGCCGTCGCCCGCGCCCGTCGTCGCCCCGCCCCTGCCCCCGACGCCGCCCCCGCCATCACCGTCATCGTCGCCCGCGCCCGTCGTCCCGTGTTGCCGTCGCCCGCACCCCACACCCGAGCAGTCGCCGCTCGCCGCCCCGGCCCTACCCCGACGCGCGTCGCCCCGGCCCGCCCCCGTCCTCGCCGTTGCCCTGCCCCGCCCCCTTCGTCGCCGTCGCCCCCCTGCCCCGAGCGCGCGCCCCTGCCCCGTCGACGTAATCGTCGTCGCCGTCCTCGCTGCCGACCCCGCGCCCCTCCTCACCTTGGTCCGGCCGGCGCCCTCCCTGTCCTTGTTTTTTTTCATATATATGATGATATATATGCTTGTTTTTTTCATATATATGATGATATATGCTTGTTATCATAATTATTTTTGTTCATATATATATGATGATTTTTTTATAGAATATGATGCTTTTTTTCATAGATGATCATATATATATATATATATGATGTATGCATGGATGTGGATGAAATATGATGTTTTTTTGTTCATAGAATATGTGGTTTTTTTATTCATAGATTTTTGAGAGAGGCGGGGACGTCGAGGAAGTTGTACTGTTTAGGGTTAGGGTCGTCGAGGAAGAAGGAAAATAAGGAAAAAGAAGAAAAGAGGAAGAAGGAAGAAGGAGAATAAGAAGGAGAAGAAGAGGAGAAAAAAATAAGAAGAGGAAGTAGAAGAAAAAAAGGAGAAGAAGAAAAAATATAAAATTTTCTATTTTTTCTTCTTCCCCTCTTTTTTCTTCTCCTCTTTTTTTTCTTCTTCTCCTCTTTTTTTTCTTCTTCTTCTTTTTATCGGGAACGAGGGTGTCGAGGGTCACCGAGGGGTCGAGGGTTGCCGAGGGTTCGAGGGTCGTCGAGGGGACGAGGGTTCGAGGGTCGTCGAGGGGTCGAGGGTCGAGGTTCGCCGAGGGGTCGAGGTTCGCCGAGGGGTCGAGAGGTTTGATACGTCTCCAACTTATCTATAATTTTTGATTGTTCCATGCTATTATATTATCAACCTTGGATGTTTTATATGCATTTATATGCTATTTTATATGATTTTTGGGACTAACCTATTAACCTAGAGCCCAGTGCCAGTTTCTGTTTTTCCTTGTTTTAGAGTATCGCAGAAAAGGAAAATCAAACGGAGTCCAATTGACCTGAAACTTCACGGAACTTATTTTTGGACCAGAAGAAGCTCACGGAGTATCGGAGATGGACCAGAAGAGTCCCGGGCTGCCCATGAGGGGGGGGGCGCTCACCTCCCTGGGCGCGCCCCCCTGCCTCGCGGACAGCCCCGAGATCCACCGACGTATTTCTTCCTCCTATATATACCCATATACCCTAAAAACTTCGGGGAGCAGAATAGATTGGGAGTTCCGCCGCCAGAAGCCTCCGTAGCCACCGAAAACCAATCTAGACCCGTTCCGGCACCCTGTCGGAGGGGGGTGTGACAGCCTAATTTTTGGCCCTTTCTTTTTCTTTTGTTTTTCTGAGGTTTTTGCTTGAGTTTTCTTTTTCCGTGGCTTTGTGGTCTGGAAAGTGAAGAATATGAACTCTTCTTTGCTTCCAGAGTGGCTTGTCATACCCAAATCCTTCCCTAGACCCTATCATTTTCATCCCAGCCCAAATCGCAATATTCTTTTCCTTGGGAATATTCATTTTCTATTAAAGGAATAAGTAAAATTTCCCTAGGTTGTGAAGCAACCTTTATTTCCATCACTCCTAAAATTCCCAAATAATTCCCATAATTTGTTTGGGTCATATCTTTCTCAAATATGGCAAAATATTTCATTTTTCATGTTTATCATCATGCTCAAATAATTCATTTCCTATTCTGCCCTAAATGGCACATTGTGAAGCAAGTGCTATTTTCCTTTTCCAAATTGACCTCCAACTCCTTGGACACATTTTCCTGTCCATATAATTGCCACATGACAAAATGCAACCTCATTTGCCTAGTAATTATTTAATTATGATTTTCCAAAGTTTCTATCCAGAAAGAAGCTTTGTGAAGGAGGTGAAAGCTAGGCATACCCAAATGAGTTGCCATTTTGCATGATCCCTCATATCATCATATGATATCCCTCCACCAAAGTAGAGCTCATGTCATGCCTCCATGTGATCTCATCTTCAATTCTTTGATTCTGTCCAAAATTTCAGTTTGTGAAGCAAGTATATTTTATCTTGCTCCATTATGGCTGAAAATTGTTCTAGGACTTCTATTATCCATATAACCTACCTCCACCCATTTTGCGAATTTTGCATCAAGCCATTATTCCTCTAGAATTTTTCCAAGTTTCTGGACAGAAATGATGTTTGTAAAGCAAGTACCATTTTGGATTGTCCATTTGGTATGATCTTTTTACAGCATCTTTATATGTCCATATCATGAGGATTTGCCAAGTTGCATCCCATTCCATAACTCCATGTGAGTGCATCATCCAAATCTTGATTCTGGACCATATTTGGCAGTTGCAAAGCAACTCTGTTAAATCTTGATCCAAACCCCTCCATAGTTACCAGGATGTAAGTCCTTCTTTGCCTCAACCTCCCAGACAACTCCATTGTTACCAATCACCTCCCTGTTGAGCAGCAGTACACGATCAAGTTTACTGCAGTAAACTTTAGAGGTTAATTACCTTTCAACCATGTCACTTTTAACCAAACTACCACCGCAGTAGGAACCTCCCCTGGATGAACTTGCCACTAGACAGCACGCTCCAGCTCATCTCCCTCTCTACATGCCAGTGCATGCGGTGACCGCATTAATGGCAAGCCTGTGCGCGCGCTCTGCTGCCGTTGGCCGCGCCCAGGATGGATTCTTGCTCGGGCCCCTCTTCCCCTCGTTGTCTTAGCGCGTGTGAGCATGTCCATTGTCTTCCTCTCGTCGTCACCGATCACCTGGACCCCGCTCCCCCTCCGGCAGCTTCCTCACCGGTGCAAGCCGCCCCGCATCCACGAGCACACAGTGCCGACCGGGCATTTATGGCATTCGGCTTCTTCTCCTCTTGTCCACGAGCTCGGCCTCGTCTCCGTGAGCCCTGCCCTCGTCCGTTCCCTCGCCCGTCGCCTTCCTCCGAGCTCATGCGCGTGGGCACACATCCGCGGCGTCGGACACGCGTCCGCGGCGGTGCCAGCTCGACCTCCTCCCCCGCTGGCTATTTAAGCCCTCCCCCGAGCCGTTCGAGCACACCACTGACCTCCCCGCACTCCTCTTCTCCTCCCCGCCCACTTCCCCGAGCACCAGAGCCCCTCCTCGACCTCCATTGCCACCATGGCCGCTGTTCGGCTCCACTCAAATTCAAGCGAGTCGACGCCTAATTCCCCATCACTTCACCACCAGAAGGCCACACCACCACCGGAGCACCTTTCTACCCCTTAGTCTTGTCGCCGGAGTCGCCATGGGCGCATCTTCACTTTTGGCCGAAGCCACAGTCCGCCGCGGCTGGCCTCCCGTGCTCTTCCAAGCTCGTCGGTGGCCGTGTCCTACCTGAAGGGGGCCGCCTCGTCCTGCTGATCACGCCAGTAGGTCGGGCGCCTCGAATGGTGGACCGTGCCGCCGGCTATCATCGTCGGGGCGTCCGGCCTCGCCTCTGCCCAGCGCCCCGTCGAGGAGGAAGAAGAAGGAGCGAGGGAGGAGAGAGAAAAGGGCGCGGGACCCACCTGTAAGCGACCCCGGAGCCCGGCCCCGCCTCGGCTGACGTGGATAAGTGGACACGGGCTTTGCCTGTGTCCGCTTTCATCCACCGAAAGCGTATTCACCTCTTCTTCGGGCCAGAGTACGATTTCCTCTCTGGAAAACGTATTTTCTGAAATGGCACGTTCGGTTTTTCCAGCCAAGGACCTGTTTGTGATGATTCTATTACAGAAAGATCCCTGGCAGAAAAACATTCATATCTTTTTACTCCCAACTCCAAATGAGGTGATTCCAAAGCCCACTTCTTCGTCTCGTCGAGCCCGTTCTGTTGGTTTCATTTTCACTATGGTTTGACACTAGTGAAAATGACCATTTTTGCCCTTGCACGTAAACAGCCCCTCCGAGAGAGAACTGTTTTCCGGCAATTCTTTTCGCGGCTTCCTGCACTCCTTCCCGGTGCTTTCTTCACCCCCAGGCAAGCCACAATACCCACTTGCATGATAGTCATGCAGTAGCCATGGTTTTCAACTTGAATATTTATAAATGTTTGCTTGTTTAAAATATGGTTATCGTTGTTTCGGTAATGCTTCTGGGTTAGTGCTTACATGTTTGCTATGTTGTTATGCACCTGGTTATCATGCCCTGCTAGTTGCTAGTATTCCTTTCATATGCTTATGCTTGCTAATAGTACATGTTGATGTCGGTAATGGTCTTCGGTGCATAACTATCGTCTGTTCCGAGTGCCGTTGTTATGCATGTTCATTGCATCCCGTTGGTTAAATGCTTGCATTGTTGTTATGTTCTTGCATGATATTTATTGTTGATGCTAGTGGTCATGCTATGTTTCTGATAAGTATGTACTTGTGATGTTCATGTTAGTCAGTATGCCATGCTCAGTTGGATATGATTCATTGTTGATATAGTGGATAGTTATGTCGTACTCTCATGATTATGTTGATATCATGCTCATGCTTTGTAATTGCATCATGTTATTTTATCATGGCTCAGCATATTGCATTCAAGTTTAACCGGATTTAATTGAACTTGAACAACTGTTGGCTGAGTCATGGTGCCACCATATCAAAACTGACCAGTGCAACCACGCTTACCTATATGGGGAGGTCCTAACTGGGTCTATTGTCGTGCCTCTCGCCGGTGCCTCCAACTAGGGAACGTTATGGGCGTGCTTACCCTGATCAGGTAGGCGGACATAACCTTGTGTGCCCGTAGATTGGATGATAAGCGCTTTTGTCCCTGTTTGGGACGGACCACGACGGTGGTCGTTGTGTCTTGGGTAGACACGGGGCCACCCAGGACTAGCCCAGTGGGGAGTGAGTCGGAGTGGCCGGGAGACTGTCATGGCAGTAGATCGATTTTGTCGGAACGCCATTGGTCCACCCGAATGGGAGTGCGAGGCCATGGGTTCCGTGGTGTGGGTACAGTGTGCTACCTCTGCAGAGTGTATATTAAATCTATCGATAGCCGCACCCGCGGATAAGGGCCCAGTTCGTGTCGGTCCCACCGTGAGTCAACAGTATTAATAATAACTTGATTAATGACAACCCCGGTTTGATGATGAGATAAGTTGGTTGTGATCGCCGGAAAGATCACTGTTTGAGACCAAGTGTTGGTCGTGGTTGTGATCATTGGAATGATCACCGTGGTATCGAGGATACCGAGTTGTTGGATATTCGTGATGTTGTGCGAGAATCATGGGTAAAGATCAAGCTCCTTGTGGTCATTTAATGATTACTACGGCATTGTTTATACCGAGCTTGATTTGATCCTGAGATGATCGTGTGATGCCCGAGGTTGGTAAGTAATGCATGTGATGGTTACGAAGTAACCCGAGCAGAATAAATAGTGCGTATAGTGTCATCATGTTGCATGCTAGTATCGTCAGATTTATATGCTCATGCCATGCTCATGTTGTTCTAGCTGTATCATGTTCATATTGTTGCTG
Organism: Triticum aestivum; assembly: GCF_018294505.1. Taxonomy (NCBI): domain Eukaryota; kingdom Viridiplantae; phylum Streptophyta; class Magnoliopsida; order Poales; family Poaceae; genus Triticum; species Triticum aestivum. Next base: position 616,125,773 of record NC_057799.1, on the reverse strand, counting down.
CCATGTTATTCTGATGATCTCATGAATATTTCCTGCTCAACCTGTAATTGCCATGCTGTTGTTTGTCTTGAATGCTTCTGGTTATTGTGGGCTTGCAAGTATATTCAATGTACTGACCTGGCGTGTCATGCGAGTTTGCAGGTCATGCCGGAATTGAATGCTTGTTTGCCGTGGATTCTTTGTTTGCGAGCTAGGATAAGCGTTCCAGCCAGAGTCCCTGCGGATTGGAGTTCACCACCGTCGTTGTTGTTCCGCTGCTAGAGTTATTCCGCTGCTTCGAGTTGTTCTACTGCTTGCATAGAGCAACTGAGGATGGCGTAGTGTCGCCGTGCTGATGTTATTCATTGTAATATCGGAGACCTTGTAATCATATTCGTGTAATAATAGAAAGCTGGATTGTTCTATGCTAAGCAATGTCATATTCCAGAAGACTTCTCCTCGATCTCTGGGCTGGAATACGGGGCGTTGCGGTTTTCTCTGAGCCGGGGTGCCACATGCTTGGTATCAGAGCAGGTCTGGCTGTAGGATTCCCTAGCCCGCGCGAACGTTAGAAAGCAGTAGTATAGACCCCAGTTGATTTGTTGCACTTGATTGTCGCATTTGTTTGTCACATAGCATGCATATAGATTGTTATTTTGTCACTAACGGTTAATCTTGTGAGTGTAGGCGGCATCATTTTCGGTCCACCGCATGCACCCTCCTTCTTAGCATGTCTGCCCTTTGGTGTTCGGTGTCATCTCTGTCCCAGCAGAGTGATGCCCTGGTACCCAGAGTTCCAGACACCATTTGCAGGAGTTATGCTCAGGTATGGCGTATATTTTTCCGCCACCCACCCATATTATTTCGGTGATAGACTTGTTTCTATCCCGAATCATGTCATCCATCTCGTCCCCTTGGCAACCCTTGCTGATCTTTGTTATCAGAAAAGGGCAATGCCAATAAACTCAGTCTTCCACTGTTATCTTGCCATGTCATTTCATTCTTTGGACGGGTACGATTCCCTTCGTACGCTTGATGATGAGGTGGTTGTGACTTTTGTGTCTCGCTACTTGATCGTCAAGTCCGTTCTCACCTGTGTATCCATCCAGATCCAGCCACTATTCAGCTATTGCTTAGTGTAGCTTCGGTTACGCCAACTCCTTCCACACATGGATATAATTTTCGTGCACACAGCCATAGCATATTAGACCGTAATACCGGAGTTTCCGCGCGACTTGTGTGCTTAGGTGTGCATGCATATTATGGTGTGAGTAGCAGTAATATGTGATGATTGCTTGATTAATTATATTAGTAGTATGCTTGGGTGCTTTTGTTTTAGTCGTTTCTTTTGTTTCTTTCTTTGGGCCTTCGGTGTTAAAAAATTTCCCCCTATTAAAGTTGCTCGTCAGCCGACACCGGACCCAAAGAGTCAGCAAGAAATGCATATATTTGGAAACTCAGCTAAAGAGAATGGAATTGTCAGCAGACTGCAGTGAAATTGGAAATAGCTCGTCTGAATACAAAAGAAATTCTGGATGGAATGTCACTATAAAGTTTGCATTAACGTGCACTACTCATAGCAGAAATGATCAAATCAGCAAGAAGATAAATTGTGTGCAAGGTGGACAGAATATTATCAAAGGTATGGCTCAGATACAAGTTTAATTTTTCGTTGAGGTGATTTTGGAACCCGATGTACCTGGAAGCAAGCAAAAATATGGCATGTACTCAGAAAGGAGGATAGTCTTGCAAAACCCCGTTTCATACAAGAAATCAATAACAAAAATATTAAGATGGTTATATATGTGGAAATCGGTCCGCATATCACAATAAGAAGCTTCTGGTGTAAGTAACCCAATCTTCCCTCGCAAGATACCCGAGAAGCTTCGAAGGCAAGATTCATCTATCTTCCTCAGTACGATACATGGATGATTTCCCGTACAAGGTACTCTGCCTTCTTCACTAAGCAACCGCGAAAGCTTCCGGCATAAGGTACTGAGTCTTTCCCCAGCAAAGTTTTTAAGGGGGTAAGCTTCTAAAGCACGATACCCAGTCTTCTTCAGCAAGCTGTCCGATGAAAGTTTCGAGCACAAGCCAGCCAATCTTCCTCAGTAAGACATTGGTACAAGGTAGTACGCTGTGAATTGACAACATATGGCAGTGAATCCCAAGAATCAGATCTGCAACATTTTGGTCAGAAGCAAGAATCAGTCAGAATACACGTCTGTCTCGGGAATCAGATTCTCATATATATGCGGTGAGCATACCACCAAGATCTTACAAGTCACTCGGATGATGATCTGACAACCACGTGAGGATGGCTAAGAGAAGAAAGCCAGTGTACACCGCAGTGTGACAAAGGATTATGAGGATTGATGACATCAATGAGCTCAATGTTCGGATGATCATTTTCCTGCGGTCAAAACTTGAGGGGTGTTGAACCTGCCATTTAATGGGGTACCCTATCAGGAAAATGAGGATAAGCTACGATTCCCGAAAAATTGCACCGACAGTACCTATGGTGATACGAAGAAGCAATATCACCCAGCTCTTTCAGCCAAGGATCCAGACCAAGAAAACAATAATGAAGGAGCAAGACCAGTGATGCAGGTATGAAAATTGTTGCAAGACCCGCGTGGTGCAGAACCACCGTCAGTCAGGTCTGCAGATATTATCACACAAGTCAAACTCTTATTGCTCGCCACGACAGGCGACAATCAAATATTTGGTACGGATCCGATACTCAAGACAGTGGAACCAGTTAAGATTATTCAGAAACTTTTGCGATAAGCCAGAATCTGTCAGGAAAGCGGTTATGACCCAACTCACTGTTTGGAACCTGAAGGACCTGCATTAGAGCTTGGGTGTCCACTAGAAAAATCTGATCACCACTTCATGAAAGATTGTTAGTGCCGGATGACACACCCAGCGGAAATCACTCTTGGATTTGTGAGACCGACATATATTTCAGTCGTGAGAATCAATCACAGCCAGCTAAGTAAGCAGATCTAAAAAGAAATTGGAGCCTCTAAAAGCATGAACAAGCAAGGTAAGATCTGTCAGAATATGGATGTATTAAAGCAAACCACCCCAGGGCCAGTCAGATAAAAATTTAGTGGGAACAAAAATAACAAAAAGGATACCCGAGTTGGAAACGGTTTCCTTAAGTCAGTATCTTTATACTTGTTCCCTGAGCAACCAAATCTCGAGGACGAGATTTCTTTAAGGGGGTAAGGTTTGTGACAGCCTGATTTTTGGCCCTTTCTTTTTCTTTTGTTTTTTTGAGGTTTTTGCTAGAGTTTTCTTTTTCCGTGGCTTTGTGGTCTGGAAAGTGAAGAAGATGAACTCTTCTTTGCTTCCAGAGTGGCTTGTCATACCCAAATCCTTCCCTAGACCCTGTCATTTTCATCCCAGCCCAAATCCCAATATTCTTCTCCTTGGGAATATTCCTTTTCTATTAAAGGAATAACTCAAATTGCCCTAGGTTGTGAAGCAACCTTTATTTCCATCACTCCTAAAATTCCCAAATAATTCTCATAAATTGTTTGGGTCATATCTTTCTCAAATATGGAAAAATATTTCATATGTCATGTTTATCATCATGCTCAAATAATTCATTTCCTATTCTGCCCTAAATGGCACATTGTGAAGCAAGTGCTATTTTCCTTTTCCAAATTGACCTCAAACTCCTTGGACACCTTTTCCTGTTCATATCATTGCCACATGCCAAAATGCAACCTCATTTGCCTAGTAATTAGTCAATTATGATTTTCCAAAGTTTCTATCCAGAAAGAAGCTTTGTGAAGGAGGTGCAAGCTAGGCATATCCAAATGAGTTGCCATTTTTCATGATTCCTCATATCATCATATGATAGCCCTCCACCAAAGTAGAGCTCATGTCATGCCTCCATGTGAGCTCATCTTCAATTCTTTGATTCTGTCCAAAATTTCAGTTTGTGAAGCAAGTATATTTTATCTTGCTCCATTATGGCTGCAAATTTTTCTAGGCCTTCTATTATCCATATAACCTACCTCCACCCATTTTGGGCATGTTGCATCAAGCCATTACTCCTCTAGAATTTTTCCAAGTTTCTAGACAGAAATGATGTTTGTAAAGCAAGTACCATTTTGGATTGTCCAGTTGGTATGATCTTTTTACAGCATCTTTATATGTCCATATCATGAGGATTTGCCAAGTTGCATCCCATTCCATTACTCCATGTGAGTGCATCATCCAAATCTTGATTCTGGACCATATTTGGCAGTTGCAAAGCAACTCTGTTAAATCTTGATCCAAACCCCTCCATAGTTACCAGGATGTAAGTCCTTCTTTACCTCAACATCCCAGACAACTCCATTGTCACCAATCACCTCCCTGTTGAGCAGCAGTACACGATCAAGTTTACTGCAGTAAACTTTAGAGGTTAATTACCTTTCAACCATGTCACTTTTAACCAAACTACCACCGCAGTAGGAACCTCCCCTGGATGAACTTGCCACAAGACAACATGCTCCAGCTCATCTCCCCCGCTACATGCCAGTGCACGTGGTGACCGCGTTAAAGGCAAGCCTGCGCGCGCGCTCTGCTGCCGTTGGCCGCGCCCAGGATGGATTCTTGCTCGGACCCCTCTTCCCCTCGTCGTCTTAGCGCATGTGAGCATGTCCATTGTCTTCTCTCGTCGTCGCTGATCACCTGCACCCCGCTCCCCCTCCGACAGCTTCCTCACCGACGCAAGCAGCCGTGCGTCCACGAGCACACAGTGCCGACCGGGCATTTATGGCGTTCGGCTTCTTCTCCTCTTGTCCACGAGCTCAGCCTCGTCTCTGTGAGCCCTGCCCTCGTCCGTTCCCTCGCTCGTCGCCTCCCTCCGAGCTCATGCGCGTGGGCACGCGTCCGCGGCGGTGCCAGCTCGACCTCCTCCCCCGCTGGCTATTTAAGTCCTCCCCCGAGCCGTTCGAGCACACCACTGACCTCCCCGCACTCCTCTACCCCTCCCCGTCCACTTCCCCGAGCACCAGAGCCCCTCCTCGACCTCCATTGCCACCATGGCCGCCGTTCGGCTCCGCTCAAATTCGAGCGAGTCGACGCCTAATCCCCCATCTCTTCACCACCAGAAGGCCACACCACCACCGGAGCACCTTTCTACCCCTTCGTCTTGTCGCCGGAGTCGCCATGTCCGCATCTTCACTTTTGGCCGAAGCCGCAGTCCGCCGCGGCTGGCCTCCCGTGCTCTTCCAAGCTCATTGGTGGCCGTGTCCTACCTGAAGGGGCCCGCCTCGTCCTGCTGATCACGCCAGTAGGTCGGGCGCCTCGAATGGTGGACCGTGCCGCCGGCTATCGTCTTCGGCCCGGCCGGCCTCGCCTCTGCCCAGCGCCCCGTCGAGGAGGAAGAAAGAGCGAGGGAGGAGAGAGGAAAGGGTGCGGGACCCACCTGTAAGCGACCCTGGAGCCTGGCCCCGCCCCGGCTGACGTGGATAAGTGGACACGGGCTTTGCCTGTGTACGCTTTCATCCACCGAAAGCGTACTCTTCTCTTCTTCGGGCCAGAGTACGTTTTCCTCTCTGGAAAACGTATTTTCTAAAAAGGCATGTTCGGTTTTTCCAGCCAAGGACCTGTTTGTGATGATTCTATTACAGAAAGATCCCTGGCAGAAAAACATTCATATCTTTTTACTCCCAACTCCAAATGAGGTGATTCCAAAGCCCACTTCTTCGTCTCGTCGAGTCCGTTCTGTTGGTTTCATTTTCACTATGGTTTGACACTGTGAAAATGACCATTTTGCCTTGCGCTAAATCAGCCCCTCCGAGAGAGAACGTTTTCGGCGATTCTTTCCGCGAGCTTCTTGCACTTCTTCTCGGTGTTTTCTTCACCCTCAGGCAAGCCACAATACCCACTTGCATGATAGTCATGCAGTAGCCATGGGTTTCAACTCGAATATTTAATAAATGATTGCTTGTTTAAAATATGGTTATCGTTGTTTCGGTAATGCTTCTGGGTTAGTATTTACATGTTTGCTATGTTTTTATGCACCTGGTTATCATGCCCTGATAGTTCCTAGTATTCCTTTCATATGCTTATGCTTGCTATCATGTTGATGTCAGTAATGGTCTTCGGTGCATGACTATCGTGTGTTCCGAGTGCCGTTGTTATGCATGTTCCATTGCATCCCGTTGGTTAAATGCTTGCATTGTTGTTATGTTCTTGCATGATATTTATTGTTGATGCTAGTGGTCATGCTATGTTTCTGAGAAGTATGTACTTGTGATGTTCATGTTAGTCAGTATGCCATGCTAAGTTGGATATGATTCATTGTTGATATAGTGGATAGTTATGTCGTACTCTCATGCTTATGTTGATATCATGCTCATGCTTTGTAATTGCATCATGTTATTTTATCATGGCTCAGCATATTGCATTCAAGTTTAACATGATTTAATTGAACTTGAACAACTGTTGGCTGAGTCATGGTGCCACCATATCGAAACTGACCGGTGCAACCACGCTTACCGATATGGGAAGGTCCTAACTGGGTCTATTGTCGTGCCTCTAGCCGGTGCCTCCAACTAGGGAAGGTTATGGGCGTGCTTACCCTGATCAGGTAGGCGGACATAACCTTGTGTGCCCGTAGATAGGATGATAAGTGCTTTTGTCTCTGTTTGGGACGGACCACGACGGTGGTCGTTGTGTCTTTGGTAGACACGGGGCCACCCAGGACTAGCCCAGTGGGGAGTGAGTCGGAGTGGCCGGGAGAGTGTCATGGCAGTAGATCGGTTTTGTCGGAACACCGTTGGTCCACCCGAATGGGAGTGCGAGGCCATGGGTTCCGTGGTGTGGGTACAGTGTGCTACCTAATCTATCGATAGCCGCGCCCGCGGATAAGGGCCCAGTTCGTGTCGGTCCCACCATGAGTCAACAGTATTAATAATAACTTGATTAATGACAACCCCGGTTCGATGATGAGATAAGTTGGTTGTGATCGCCGGAAAGATCACCGTTTGAGACCAAGTGTTGGTCGTGGTTGTGATCGTTGGAATGATCACCGTGGTATCGAGGATACCGAGTTGTTGGATATTCGTGATGTTGTGCGAGAATCATGGGTAAAGATCAAGCTCCTTGTGGTGATTTAATGATTACTACGGTATTGTTTATACCAAGCTTGATTTGATCCTGAGATGATCATGTGATGTCCGAGGTTGGTAAGTAATGCATGTGATGGTTACGAAGTAATCCGAGCAGAATAAAGAGTGATATAGTGTCATCAGGTTGCATGCTAGTATCGTCAGATTTATATGCTCATGACATGCTCATGTTGTTCTAGCTGTATCATGTTCATATTGTTGCTGCCATGTTATCCTGATGACCTCATGAATATTTCCTGCTTAACCTGTAATTGCCATGCTATTGTTTGTCTTGAATGCTTCTGGTTATTGTGGGCTTGCAAGTACATTCAATGTACTGACCTGGCAAGTCATGCGAGTTTGTAGGTCATGCCGGAATTGAATGCTTGTTTGCCGTGGATTCTTTGTTTGCGAGCTAGGATAAGCGTTCCCGCCAGAGTCCCTGCGGATTGGAGTTCACCACCATCGTCGTTGTTCCGCTGCTAGAGTTATTCCGCTGCTTCGAGTGGTTCTACTGCTTGCATAGAGCAACTGAGGATGGCATAGTGTAGCCGTGCCGATGTTTTCATTGTAATATTAGAGACCTTGTAATCATATTCATGTAATAATAGAAAGCTGGATTGTTCTATGCTATGCAGTGGCGTATTCCAGAAGACTTCTCCTCGATCTCTGGGCTGGAATACGGGGCGTTGTGGTTTTCTCTGAGCCGGGGTGCCACAGGGGGAATCCCTCTCCGGTGGCCATCTTCATCATCCCGGTGCTCTCCATGACGAGGAGGGAGTAGTTCTCCCTCGGGGCTGAGGGTATGTACCAGTAGCTATGTGTTTGATCTCTCTCTCGTGTTCTTGAGGTGATACGATCTTGATGTATCGCGAGCTTTGCTATTATAGTTGGATCTTATGATGTTTCTCCCCCTCTACTCTCTTGTAATGGATTGAGTTTTCCCTTTGAAGTTATCTTATCGGATTGAGTCTTTAAGGATTTGAGAACACTTGATGTATGTCTTGCATGTGCTTATCTGTGGTGACAATGGGATATGACGTGATTCACTTGATGTATGTTTTCATGATCAACTTGCGGGTTCCGTGACCTCGTGAACTTATGCATAGGGGTTGGCACACATTTTCGTCTTGACTCTCCGGTAGAAACTTTGGGGCACTCTTTGAAGTTCATTGTGTTGGTTGAATAGATGAATCAAAGATTGTGTGATGCATATCGTATAATCATACCCACGGATACTTGAGGTGACATTGGAGTATCTAGGTAACATTAGGGTTTTGGTTGATTTGTGTCTTAAGGTGTTATTCTAGTACGAACTCTAGGATAGATTGAACGGAAAGAATAGCTTCGTGTTATTTTACTACGGACTCTTGAATAGATCGATTAGAAAGAATAACTTTGAGGTGGTTTCTTACCCTACAATAATCTCTTCGTTTGTTCGCCTCTATTAGTGACTTTGGAGTGACTCTTTGTTGCATGTTGAGGGATAGTTATATGATCCGATTATGTTATTATTGTTGAGAGAACTTGCACTAGTGAAAGTATGAACCCTAGGCCTTGTTTCAACGCATTGTAATACCATTTACGTTCACTTCTACCATTAGTTACCTTGCTGTTTTTATAATTTCAGATTACAAAAACCTTTATCTACTATCCATATTGCACTTGTATCACCATCTCTTTGCCGAACTAGTGCACCCATACAATTTACCATTGTATTGGGTGTGTTGGGGACACAAGAGACTCTTTGCTATTTCATTGCAGGGTTGCTTGAGAGAGACCATCTTCATCCTACGCCTCCCACGGATTGATAAACCTTAGGTCATCCACTTGAGGGAAATTTGCTACTGTCCTACAAACCTCTGCACTTGGACGCCCAACAACATCTACAAGAAGAAGGTTGTGTAGTAGACATCAAGGTTGCCTAGTGTCATAGTATTGAAGAAATCCATGCCTTCATCATTTGCCGGAAGTAACCGGGGCATGTTGGTACGAAGTTCTGCAAAGTTGTTTTGGAACGGAGTCCCGGATAGAATAATTCGTCTTTTGTACGAATTTCAGCAAAGGCCTTCCAAATAGCGATACTCGGAAGGCTCTTGCTGAACTTTGTACCAAAAAGCGAATTATCCTATCTGGGACTCCGTTCTAGAACAACTTTGAAGAGCTTCGTACCATCATGTGCCTGTTACTTTCGCCTAATGATGAAGACATGGTTTTGTTGAATCCTTTGACACTAGACAAACGTGACATGAGGGGGTCGAGGGTCGGGAACTAGGGTAGAGGGTAGTGGATCACCGAGCGGTCGAGGGTTCAAGGGTCGTCGAGGGGCCTAGGGTTCGAGGGTCGAGGAACCCCGAAGGGTCGAGGGTCTGAGGGGCCTAGGGTTCGAGGGTCGAGGGTCGCCGAGGGGTCGAGAGGTTGCCTAGTGTCAAAGTATTGAAAAAATCCATGGCTTCATCATTAGCCGGAAGTAACCGGGCCATGATGGTACGAAGTTGTGCAAAGTTGTTTTGGAACGGAGTTCCGGATAGAATAATTTGCCTTTTTGTACGAATTTCAGGAAAGGCCTTCCAAATAGCGATATTCGGAAGGCTCTTGCTGAACTTTGTATGAAAAAGCGAATTATCCTATCTGGGACTCCGTTCCAGAACAACTTTGTAGAACTTCGTACCATCATGCGTCTGTTACTTTCGCCTAATGATGAAGACATGGTTTTGTTGAATCCTTTGACACTAGACAAACGTTGTCGTCGAGGCCACCCCGAACCCTTGAAACGTTGCCGAGGCCACCCCAAACCCTAGAGAAGCGTCGAGACCACTAATATGATTCCTTGTTGTGATTACTAGCTAGTTCTACGCTTGCCACTAATATATCCATCTGTCATGTTTGTATAATAATTGCCATGTTGTAATATTTGTAGAAACTATGGAGCACGGCCGAGACGAGGCCGCAGAAGCGGTGTTGGGCGACATAATCGCAGCCGAAGGTGATGTCATGTCGTATCTCAACGACACAGATGGTCTGGAAGGAGAGGGTGAAGCAAGCTACGGTTATCGAACAATGGAGGAGGAAGGACGACATGATTATGATGGCTCCGCTGACCGAATGCCGGTGCAAGAAGGAGATAGTGATGACGGCTCCGGTGACTGAACAAAGTCCGGCCAGGTATATATATTAATTAAGCCTGTGCTGACTTGCTAATTGATGCATTCATTGTTTTGGTATGTACACATATTAACTCTCGTCTTTCTTCTTTTTTCTAGCCCTCCGGATTGAGCACTGATGACCCACAAGTATAGGGGATCTATCATAGTCCTTTCGATAAGTAAGAGTGTCGAACCCAACGAGGAGCAGAAGGAAATGATAAGCAATTTTCAGCAAGGTATTCTCTGCAAGCACTGAAATTATAGGTAACAGATAGTTTTGTGATAAGATAATTTGTAACGAGCAACAAGTAACAAAAGTAAATAAAGTGCAGCAAGGTGGCCCAATCCTTTTTGTAGCAAAGGACAAGCCTGGACAAACTCTTATATAGAAGAAAGCGCTCCCGAGGACACATGGGAATTATCGTCAAGCTAGTTTTCATCACGTTCATATGATTCGCGTTCGGTACTTTGATAATTTGATATGTGGGTGGACCGGTGCTTGGGTGCTTTCCTTACTTGGACAAGCATCCCACTTATGATTAACTCCTATTGCAAGCATCCGCAACTACAAAAGAAGTATTAAGGTAAACCTAACCATAGCATGAAACATATGGATCCAAATCAGCTCCTTACGAAGCAACGCATAAACTAGGGTTTAAGCTTCTGTCACTCTAGCAACCCATCATCTACTTATTACTTCCCAATGCCTTCCTCTAGGCCCAAATAATGGTGAAGTGTCATGTAGTCGATGTTCACATAACACCACTAGAGGAGAGACAACATACATCTCATCAAAATATCGAACGAATACAAAATTCACATGACTACTAATAGCAAGACTTCTCCCATGTCCTCAGGAACAAACGTAACTACTCACAAAGCATATTCATGTTCATAATCAGAGGGGTATTAATATGCATATAGGATCTGAACATGTGATCTTCCACCAAATAAACCAACTAGCATCAACTACAAGGAGTAATCAACACTACTAGCAACCTACAGGTACCAATCCCAGACTTAGAGGCAAGAATTGGATACAAGAGACGAACTAGGGTTTGAGAGGAGATGGTGCTGGTGAAGATGTTGATGGAGATTGGCCCCCTCCCGATGAGAGGAGCGTTGTTGATGACGATGTCGATGAGTTCCCCCTCCCGGAGGGAAGTGTCCCCGGCAGAACAGCTCCGCCAGAGCCCTAGATTGGTTCCGCCAAGGTTCCGCCTCGTGGCGGCAGAGTCTCGTCCTAAAAGTTTTCTTATAATTTTTTCCTCAACGAAAGACTCCATATAGCAGATGATGGGCATCGGAGGGCCACCAGGGAGCCCATGAGGCAGGGGGCGCGCCTAGGGGGGTAGGGCGCGCCCGCACCCTCGTGGCTGGTGAGTGGCCCCCCTCTGGTACTTCTTGCGCTCAGTATTTTTTATATATTCTGGAAATAACTTTCGTGAAGTTTCAGGATTTTGGGAGTTGTGCAGAATAGGTCTCTAATATTTGCTCCTTTTCCAGCCCAGAATCCCAGCTGCCGGCATTCTCCCTCTTTATGTAAACCTTGTAAAATAAGAGAGAATAGGCATAAGTATTGTGACATAATGTGTAGTAACAGCCCATAATGCAATAAATATTGATATAAAAGCATGATGCAAAATGGACGTATCAACTCCCCCAAGCTTAGACCTCGCTTGTCCTCAAGCGAAACCCGAAATCGAAAAATATGTCCACATGTTTAGAGATAGAGGTGTCGGTAAAAATAAAATACGGACATGAGGGCATCATGATCATTCTTAGAACAATAGCTTATATAATTATTTTCATATGACCTCTTATGTTAGAGTAACAATTCAATCACAATTTCAAGTATGAATCATAAACTTCATTGAAAACTAACAAACTATAATCTCAGTCATTGAAGCAATTGCAATTTATCATAACATAGGAAAGATTCAATATAAGAGCCTTTCAGCAAGTCCACATACTCAACTATCATATAGTCTTTCACAATTGCTAACACTCACGCAATACTTATGGGTATGGAGTTTTAATCGGACACAGAGAAAGATAGGGGCTTATAGTTTTGCCTCCCAACGTTTTACCTCAAGGGTAATGTCAACAATAATAGTTCATGAAAACTCACATCCAATTAGCCATATATACCAGGATCTTTCCAACACATTGTGCTTGCCAAAAGATAAAATGTAAAAAAAGGAAAGGTGAATATCACCAACACTCTTATGTAAGGTAGGAGATAAAAGTAAAAGATAGGCCCGTCGCAGAGGGAAGCAGAGGTTGTCATGCGCTTTTATGGTTGGATGCACAAAATCTTAATGCGAAAGAACGTCACTTTATATTGCCACTTGTGATATGGACCTTTATTATGCAGTCCGTCGCTTTTATTTCTTCCACATCACAAGATCGTATAAAGCTTATTTTCTCCCACGTTAATAAGTCATGCATATTTAGAGAGCAATTTTTATTGCTTGCACCGATGACAACTTACTTGAAGGATCTTACTCAATCCATAGGTAGATATGGTGGACTCTCATGGCAAAACTAGGTTTAAGGGTATTTGGAAGCACAAGTAGTATTTCTACTTGGTGCAAAGAATTGGCTAGCATGAGAGGGAAAGGCAAGCTCAATCATGTTGGATGATCCATGGCAATATAATTTATCTCAGATGTAAGAAAACATAACCCATTACGTTGTCTTCCTTGTCCAACGTCAACTCTTTAGCATGTCATATTTTAATCAGTGCTCACAATCATAAAAGATGTCCAAGATAGTGTATTTATATGTGAAGACCTCTCTTTCTTTATTACTTCCTATTAATTGCAACGATCACCAAAACTATGTTTGTCAACTCTCAACAACTTTTATTCATCATACTCTTTATATGTGAGCTCATTACTCTCCATAAGATCCATATGATCTCTTTTATTTCTTTTTATTCTTTCGCTTTTCTTTTATTCACTCAAGATCATGGCAAAATAATCAAGCCCTTGACTCAACACTAATCTTTATTATATAGCTCACGGACTCGATTACATAAAGGGATCATAAAGCAAAACTCAAGACTAGATCATACTAAAGCTTTATTCTATTAGATCAAAATACTACTAAAAGGATTGAACTAAGAAAAATGGTAAAGATAGGAGTGTGATGATGATACGATACCGGGGCACCTCCCCCAAGCTTGGGAGTTGCCAAGGGGAGTGCCCATACCCATATGATTATGTCTCCTTTCTCGAAAGTGATGGTGACGGGGTTGTTGATGAAGTAGGATTGCCGTCCATCTTCCAAGGCATAGGCTCACCATCATAGAAGGATGAACGAGTCTCCGAGATCCTCAAATCTGCAGTCAAACTCATCCTCTTGAATCTATATTCATACTCACGGTTTTGGTTTTGCAGGTCATAGATCTGGGCTTGGAGGTGCTCGATTTTCTCGTGAAGCTTGAAGATGGCCTCCCCAATGTCCTTGGCGTCCAGCTTGTTGTTGTTGGTGAACTCCGTGATCATAACGTGATTGGAGTGAAGTCCACGCTCCACCATCTCCTGGCACTTGAAAACTTGTTGCTCCATTGCCTCGAGCCTTGTCTCAATGCTTCCGGTCTTCCTTGGTCCCTCAACATCGCGGATGTGCAGCACCCCCTCATGCATCTCAATGGTTTGAGGGTGTTGCAGCACTTCCGCGAGGTAGGGGTTGATGAACTTCTCGAAGAACTTGTCCTTGGGGGCACTTGAAGACGTCATGATGATCTAAATATGTCAGAAAAACAGCTCGAAACAAGAATAGAGGACAATTGCGTGTTACAGGAGTCAAAACCTCCGGGAGATTATATAATGAATTTTTACCGACCAAAATACGTATCGTGCAAGAAAACGGAGTCCGGAGAGCGCACGAGGTGCCCACGAGGCAGGGGGGCACGCCCAGGGGGTAGGGCGCGCCCTCCACCCTCGTGGAGCCCTCGTGTCCTTCCCGGACTGCTTCTTATTTTTCTATTTTTCTAAATATTCCAAAACAAAGAAAAATTGCCATTAGAACTGTTTTGGAGTTGGTTTTCTTACCGTACCACATACCTATTCCTTTTTGGAGTCTGAAACGTTCCGGAAAGTGTCCCTTATGTATTCCTCCGGGGTTACGGTTTCAATAACATTGGTTTCAACATTTATAGGATTACCTGAGATATAATGTTTGATTCTTTGACCGTTCACCACCTTCGGATTTGTGCCTTCGAAGTTGTTGATTTTTATGGCACCGGAACGATAGACCTCCCCGATAACGTAAGGACCTTCCCATTTAGAGAGAAGTTTTCCTGCAAAAAATCTTAACCGAGAGTTGTATAGTAATACATAATCACCTACATTAAACTCACGCTTTTGTATCCTTTTGTAATGCCATCTTTTAACTTTTTTCTTTAAACAATTTGGCATTCCCATAGGCTTGGGTTCTCCATTCATCAAGTGAGCTAATGTCAAATAACCTCTTCTCACCGGCAAGTTTGAAATCATAATTGAGCTCTTTAATAGCCCAATAGCCTTATGTTCTAGTTCGAGAGGTAAGTGACATGCTTTTCCATAAACCATTTTATACGGAGACATACCCATAGGATTTTTATATGCAGTTCTATAGGCCCATAATGCATCATCAAGTTTCTTGGACCAATTCTTTCTAGATCTATTAACAGTCTTTTGCAAAATTAATTTGAGTTCTCTATTACTCAATTCTACTTGACCACTAGACTGTGGGTGATAAGGAGATGCAATTCTATGATAAACATCATACTTAGCAAGCATTTTACGGAAAGCACCATGAATAAAATGTGAACCACCATCAGTCATTAAATATCTAGGGACTCCAAACCTCGGAAAAATAACTTCTTTAAGCATCTTAATAGAGGTGTTATGATCAGCACTACTAGTTGGAATAGCTTCTACCCACTTAGTAACGTAATCAACAGCAACTAAAATATGTGTATATCCATTAGAGGCAGGAAACGGTCCCATATAATCAAAGCCCCAAACATCAAATGGTTCAATAACAAGTGAATAATTCATAGGCATTTCTTGACGTCTACTAATATTACCAATTCTTTGACATTCATCACAAGACAAGACAAACTTACGGGCATCCTTGAAGAGAGTAGGCCAATAAAAACCGGATTGCAATACCTTATGTGCAGTTCTATCTCCAGCGTGGTGTCCTCCATAAGCTTCGGAGTGACACTTGCGTAGGATCTGTTCCTATTCATGCTCAGGTACACAACGTCTAATAACACCATCTACTCCTTCTTTATAGAGGTGTGGGTCATCCCAAAAGTAATGTCTTAAATCATAGAAAAACTTTTTCTTTTGCTGGTATGTGAAACTAGGTGGCATAAATTTAGCTACAATGTAATTAGCATAATCAGCATACCATGGAGTAGTATGAGAAGCATTTATGACATTTAATTGTTCATCAGGAAAGCTATCATCAATAGGTAGTGGGTCATCAAGAACCTTTTCTAACCTAGACAAGTTATCTTGTAGAAAGAGAACCCATCTAATAAGTCTAGGTTTAGCATCTTTCTTTTCCATAAGATATTTAATAGCAGCATGATCCGTGTGAATAGTTACTTAAGAATCAACAATATAAGGTCTGAACTTATCACAAGCAAATACAACTGCTAAGAATTCTTTTTCAGTAGTAGCATAATTTCTCTGGGCATTGTCTAGAGTTTTACTAGCATACTGAATAACATTTAATTTCTTATCAACTCTTTGCCCTAGAACAGCACCTACAGCATAATCACTAGCATCACACATAATTTCAAAAGGTAAATTCCAATCAGGTGGCTGAACAATAGGTGCAGAGATCAATGCTTTCTTAAGTATTTCAAATGCTTCTACACAATCATCATCAAAGACGAATGGTATATCTTTTTGTAATAAATTAGTCAGAGGCCGAGAAATTTTTGAGAATTCCTTAATGAACCTCCTATAAAAGCCGGCATGACCAAGGAAACTTCTTATACCTTTGATGTCCTTGGGACACGGCATCTTTTCAATAGCATCAACTTTAGCTTTATCAACTTCAATGCCCCTTTCAGAAATTTTGTGCCCCAAGACAATACCTTCATTAAACATAAAGTGGCACTTCTCCCAATTCAAGACAAGGTTAGTTTCTTCACATCTCTGCAAAACTCGATCAAGGTTGCTTAAGAAATCATCAAAAGAGGATCCATAAACAGAGAAATCGTCCATGAAAACCTCACAAATCTTTTCACAAAAGTTAGAGAATATAGCCATCATGCATCTTTGAAAGGTAGCAGGTGCATTACATAAACCAAAAGGCATACGTCTATAAGAAAAAGTACCAAAAGGGCAAGTAAAAGTGGTCTGAGCTTGATCATCAACTGACACAGGTATTTGAGAGAAACCAGAATAACCATCTAGAAAGCAAAAATGTGTATGTTTGGATAATCTTTCTAGCATTTGATCAATAAAAGGTAAGGGGTAATGATCTTTTTTAGTAGCCTTATTTAATTTGCGGAAATCAATTACCATCCTATAACCTGTAATAATTCTTTGCGGAATCAATTCATCTTTATCATTAGGAACGACAGTAATACCTCCCTTCTTAGGAACACATTGGACAGGACTTACCCACTGACTATCAGCAACGGGATAAATTATACCTGCCTCAAGGAGCTTTAGTATTTCTTTTCTTACCACATCTTTCATCTTAGGATTCAACCGTCGTTGATGATCAATAACTGGTTAGGCATCTTTCTCCAAATTTATTTTGTGTTGACATAGAGTGGGACCAATGCCCTGAAGATCATCAAGAGTATATCCAATAGCAGCACGGTGCTTCTTCAGAGTTTTCAATAATCTTTCTTCCTCCTTCTCTGAAAGGTTAGCACTAATAATAACAGGATATATCTTCTTTTCATCAAGATAAGCATATTTAAGAGTATCAGGCAATGGTTTAAGCTCAAACACGGGATCACCCTTGGGTGGAGGAGGATCCCCTAAGATTTCATCAGGCAAGTTGTGTTTCACAATAGGTCCCTGTTTAAAGAACACCTCATCTATTTCCCTTCTTTCATTCATAAACATATCATTTTCATGGTCTAGCAAATATTGTTCGAAAGGATCACTAGGAGGTACGGCAATAGAAGCAAGACCAATAAATTCATCTTTACTAGGCAATTCCTCTTCACGTTGTTGTCTACGAAATTTAGACAAGTTGAACTCATGAGACATATCACCTAAACCAATAGTAACAACATCCTTTTTGCAGTCTATCCTAGCATTAACAGTGTTTAAGAAGGGTCTACCAAATATAATGGGACAAAAGCTATCTTGTGGGGAACCAAGAACAAGAAAATCATCAGGATATTTAGTTTTCCCACACAAGACTTCAACATCTCTAACAATCCCAATTGGTGAAATAGTATCTCTATTGGCAAGTTTAATTGTGACATCAATATCTTCTAACTCAGCAGGTGCAATATCATGCATAATTTCTTTGTATAAGTTAGTAGGTATTGCACTAGCACTAGCACCCATATCACACAAGCCATGATAACAATGATCTCCTATTTTAACAGAAATAACAGGCATGCCTACCGCAGGCCTATGTTTATCTTTAACACAAGGTTTAGCAATTTTAGCAGTTTCATCACAGAAATAAATAACATGCCCATCAATATTATCAGCCAAGAGATCCTTAACAATATCAATATTAGGTTCAACTTTAACTTGCTCAGGAGGTGTATAGGTTCTAATATTGCTTTTACGAACCACAGTTGAAGCTTTAGCATGATCTTTTATCCTAACAGGAAAAGGTGGTTTCTCAACATAAGCAGTAGGAATAATAGGATCATTATAAGTGATAGTCTTTTCTTCAACTTTGATAGGTGCAGCTACTTTTACTTCTATGGGAAGATGATATTTAAACCACTTCTCCTTAGGGAGATCAACATGAGTAGCAAAAGATTCACAGAAAGAAGCTACTATCTCAGAGTCAAGTCCATATTTAGTGCTAAATTTACGGAAAACATCGGTATCCATAAAAGATTTAACACAATCAAACTTAGGTGTCATACCTGACTCCTTACCTTCGTCGAGATCCCAATCTTCAGAGTTGCGTTTAATTCTTTCCAATAAATCCCATTTGAATTCAATAGTCTTCATCATAAAAGAGCCAGCACAAGAAGTATCGAGCATGGTGCGATTGTTGTCAGAAAGCCGAGCATAAAATTTTTGAATAACCATTTCTCTTGAGAGCTCATGATTGGGGAATCAATATAACATTGATTTAAGCCTTCCCCAAGCTTGAGCGATGCTTTCTCCTTAGCGAGGCCAAAAATTATATATATAATTACGATCACGATGAACAAGATGCATAGGATAAAACTTCTGATGAAATTCCAATTTCAATCGTTTGTAGTTCCATGATCCCATATCATCACATAGCCTATACCATGTCAATGCACCACCCTTCAAAGATAAAGGGAAGAGATTCTTCTTGATAACATCATCGGGCATACCTGCAAGCTTAAATAATCCACAAACTTCATCCACATATATTAGGTGCTCATCAGGATGTAATGTTCCATCTCCTGCAAAAGGATTAGCTAGCAGTTTTTCTATCATACCCGAAGGAATTTCAAAGTAGACATTTTCATTTTCAGTAGGTTCAGTAGGTTGAGGAGCAACTCTTTGCTCTACTGGTCGGGGTGAAGAGACCCCGAACAAGCCCCTCAGAGGATTACTTTCCATAGTAACAAGTGACAGTAAATTTCAACACACTATATAAATTTTTCCTTACCAAATTCCACCTACCAAAGGCGCTTCACTCCCCGGCAATGGCGCCAGAAAAGAGTCTTGATGACCCACAAGTATAGGGGATCTATCGTAGTCCTTTCGATAAGTAAGAGTGTCAAACCCAACGAGGAGCAGAAGGAAATGATAAGCAGTTTTCAGCAAGGTATTCTCTGCAAGCACTGAAATTATAGGTAACAGATAGTTTTGTGATAAGATAATTTGTAACGAGCAACAATTAACAAAAGTAAATAAAGTGCAGCAAGGTGGCCCAATCCTTTTTGTAGCAAAGGACAAGCCTGGACAAACTCTTATATAGAAGAAAGCGCTCCCGAGGACACATCGGAATTATCGTCAAGCTAGTTTTCATCACGTTCATATGATTCGCGTTCGGTACTTTGATAATTTGATATGTGGGTGGACCGGTGCTTGGGTGCTGTCCTTACTTGGAAAAGCATCCCACTTATGATTAACTCCTATTGCAAGCATCCGCAACTACAAAAGAAGTATTAAGGCAAACCTAACCATAACATGAAACATATGGATCCAAATTAGCCCCTTACGAAGCAACGCATAAACTAGGGTTTAAGCTTCTGTCACTCTAGCAACCCATCATCTACTTATTACTTCCCAATGCCTTCCTCTAGGCCCAAATAATGGTGAAGTGTCATGTAGTCGACGTTCACATAACACCACTAGAGGAGAGACAACATACATCTCATCAAAATATCGAACGGATACCAAATTCACATGACTACTAATAGCAAGACTTCTCCCATGTCCTCAGGAACAAACATAACTACTCACAAAGCATATTCATGTTCATAATCAGAGGGGTATTAATATGCATATAGGATCTGAACATATGATCTTCCACCAAATAAACCAACTACACTACAAAAAAAAGACACATCCGTGACATTTTGGGCCGAACGAATTTTTTTCTGTCATACATATGACACTTCTATGACGATAATTGTGACAAAACCCGGTATCATCATAGATGTGGTGGGCTCCTACTTCTATGACAAAAAATCATGACAGAAAATGGGCTTTTCGTCCTGGGCGGGCCAGAGACGCAGCTGCATGACATTCTTTGGGCCGTCCATGACGGAAAAAACCGTGGTAGAAGCGAGGGGGTGGAAAATTTTGGGGAGTTCCCGGTTATGGTGGGAGGTCGGGGGCCGAGCGATGCGCGTTTCTCTCATACACATACGCGCGTGTGTGCGAGGCGTTGGCTCTAACTGAACCCGAGCGAGGCGTTGGGCTCCAACTGAACCCGAGCGATTGCACTGCAGGCTACGCGTTACTGAACCCGAGCGATCGATCGATGGCTGTGAACTGAACCCGATCAAGCGATTCCTTTACTACTGCTGCTAACTGAAGCCGATC